>NC_091151.1:61657009-61697009 GCF_040958095.1 Procambarus clarkii
ATTCTCCCCAACCCCCCTAAGCTCCCCACTCTCCCCCACCCCACCTAAGCCTTCCCCTCTCCACCACTCCCCAAAACCCTCCCCTCTTCCTCAACCACCTCAGCCTTCCCTTTCCCCCCACGCCCTCCCCACTTTATTGCCCCCCAAACCCCCCTTTCTCCCCCATCCCCCCACCCCCCTCAACCCTCCCCCTCTCACCCACCCCCCCAACCCTCCCCCCCTCACCCACTCCCCCTACCCTCCCCCTCCCCCCCTCACCCACTCCCCCTACCCTCCCCTCCCCCCCTCACCCACTCCCCCTACCCTCCCCCTACCCCCCAAGCCCTTCCTCCTCAACCAGTCTCCCCATACCAGATCCTCCCAGCTCCCGCTCACCCCAGACCCCACAGGTCCTCCCCAGAGGAGAAGCAGAAGAGAGTTAGTTTCAGGGCAATGTACTCGAACATAGATGGGATCACAAGCAAGGCAAGTGAACTAAGGGAAAGAGCACAAGAAGTGAACCCAGATGTAATTGGACTCACTGAAACAAAACTCTCTGGAATCATAACGAATGCCGTGTTTCCCCAGGAGTACACAATAATAAGGAAAGAGAGGGAAGGTAGGGGAGGAGGAGGAGTGGCCCTACTCATGAGAAAGGAATGGAGTTTTAAGGAGATGGCTATCCCGGGCTGTGAGGGTTTCAGAGACTACATAGCAGGCACCATGACAATGGGAGGACCAAGGATAGTAGTAGCAGTAATATATAATCCTCCACCAAATGACAAAAGACCCAGTCAAAAGTACGAAAGCAACAACATGGCAGTTAACACTATAATTGAGAGGGCAGCCTCTTCTGCCTGTAGAAATAGATCCCACCTGCTCATCATGGGGGACTTCAATCACGGCAGGATTGATTGGGAGAACAAGGAACCGCATGGAGGCGAGGATACGTGGAGAGCCAAACTACTGGAGGTGGCGACTAGAAACTTTTTAACCCAGCATGTCAGTGAACCCACAAGGATGAGAGGAAACGACGAACCAGCGAGACTCGACCTGGTTTTCACCCTGAACGACTCTGACATAAGAGAAATCAGTTTTGAGGACCCAGTAGGAATGAGCGACCAAAGTGTATTGGTGTTTGAGTACCTGATTGAAGAAGGGTTATTGAACTCGAGAAGGGATACCGAAACCAAAAGGTTAGCATACCGAAAGGGAAACTATGAGGAGATAAGAAAATGCCTAGCAGATATAGCATGGGAAACAGAGCTCAGGGAAAAGACGGCCCAAGATATGATGGAATACATCACGCAAAAATGCAAGGATGCAGCAAACAAGTTTGTCCCAGTCCAAAAGGAAAACAGTGAAATGAAGATGAGAAACCCATGGTTTAATCAGAGATGTAGGCTAGCTAAGCAGCAAAGTAAAAGGGCATGGAGAAACTATAGGAATAACAGGACACTGGAGAGCAGAGAAAGATACCAGAATGCCAGGAATGAATATGTTAGGATGAGAAGAGAGGCAGAAAGACAATACGAAAATGACATCGCAAGCAAGGCAAAGACTCAGCCTAAATTGCTGCATAGCCACATCAGGAGAAAAACAACAGTAAAGGAACAGGTTATGAAATTAAGGTTAGGGGCAAAAGGATTCACTACAAACGACAAGGAAGTGTGTGAGGAACTGAATAAGAAATTCCAGGAGGTCTTCACCTTGGAGCAAGGAGAAATCCCAGAGATAAGAGAGGGAATAGCTAACCAGGAACCACTGGAAGAGTTTGAGATTACCAGCGGGGAAGTAAGGAAGTGTTTACTAGAATTGGATGTGACAAAGGCTATAGGTCCAGATGGAATCTCCCCTTGGATACTAAAGGAAGGAGCAGAAGAACTGTGCATCCCGGTGTCCATGGTGTATAACAAATCACTGGCAACAGGGGAACTGCCAGAAATTTGGAAAGCAGCTAACGTAGTCCCGATATACAAGAAAGGGGATAGACAGGAGGCACTGAATTACAGACCAGTGTCCCTAACCTGCATACCATGCAAGTTGATGGAGAAGATTGTGCGAAGAAAGCTAGTGGAACATCTGGAGCGAAAGAACTTTGTAACACAGCATCAACATGGATTCAGGGATGGCAGGTCCTGCCTCACAGGGTTACTTGAATTCTACGACCAGGCAACAAAAATAAGGCAAGAAAGAGAAGGGTGGGCAGACTGCATATTTTTGGATTGTTAGAAAGCCTTTGACACAGTGCCACACAAGAGGCTAGTGAAAAAACTGGAGATGCAGGCTGGAGTGAAAGGGAAGGTACTCCGTTGGATACAGGAATACCTAAGTAACAGGAGACAACGAGTCAGTGTGAGGGGTGAGGTCTCAGATTGGCGAGACGTTACGAGTGGAGTACCGCAGGGGTCAGTCCTTGGACCTATACTGTTTCTGATATATGTAAATGATCTTCCAGAGGGTATAGAATCGTTTCTCTCAATGTTTGCCGATGATGCAAAAATTATGAGGAGGATTGAAACTGAGGACGATAGTAGGAGGCTACAAGATGACCTAGACAGACTGAGTGAATGGTCCAACAAATGGCTGTTGAAGTTCAACCCGAGTAAATGCAAAGTAATGAAACTAGGTGGTGGAAATAGGAGGCCAAACACAGGATACAGAATAGGAGATGAAGTACTTAATGAAACGAACAGAGAGAAAGATCTAGGAGTTGATATCACACCAAACCTGTCTCCTGAAGCCCACATGAAAAGAATAACGTCTGCGGCATATGCGAGGCTGGCTAACATCAGAACAGCGTTCAGGAACCTGTGTAAGGAATCATTCAGAATCTTGTACACCACATATGTAAGACCAATCCTGGAGTATGCGGCCCCAGCATGGAGCCCGTACCTTGTCAAGCACAAGACGAAGCTGGAAAAAGTCCAAAGGTATGCCACTAGACTAGTCCCAGAACTAAGAGGCATGAGTTACGAGGAAAGGCTGCGGGAAATGCACCTTACGACACTGGAAGACAGAAGAGTATGGGGAGACATGATCACAACCTACAAAATCCTCAGAGGAATCGACAGGGTAAACAAGGATAAACTATTCAACACTGGTGGGACGCGAACAAGGGGACACAGGTGGAAACTGAGTACTCACACGAGCCACAGAGACGTTAGTAGGAACTTTTTCAATGTCAGAGTAGTTAACGGATGGAATGCATTAGGCAGTGATGTGGTGGAGGCTGACTCCATACACAGTTTTAAATGTAGATATGATAGAGCCCAGTAGGCTCAGGAATCTGTACACCAGTTGATTGACAGTTGAGAGGCGGGACCAAAGAGCCAAAGCTCAACCCCCGCAAGCACAAATAGGTGAGTACAAATAGGTGAGTACACACACACACACACACACACACACACACACACATGATCTCCCAGAGGGTATAGACTCATTCCTCTCAATGTTTGCCAAAATTATGAGAAGGGTTAAGACAGAGGAGGACAGCTTGAGGCTTCAAGAAGACCTGGATAAGCTACAGGAATGGTCGAACAAATGGCTGTTAGAGTTTAACCTAAGCAAATGTAATGTAATGAAGATAGGGGTAGGAAGCAGGAGACCAGATACAAGGTATCACTTGGGAGATGAAATACTTCAAGAGTCAGAGAGAGAGAAAGACCTGGGGGTTGATATCACGCCAGACCTGTCCCCTGAAGCTCATATCAAGAGGATAACATCAGCAGCATATGCCAGGTTGGCTAACATAAGAACGGCCTTTAGAAACTTGTGTAAGGAATCTTTCAGAACATTATATACCACATATGTCAGACCAATCCTGGAGTATGCAGCTCCAGCATGGAGTCCATATCTAGTCAAGCATAAGACTAAACTGGAAAAGGTTCAAAGGTTTGCCACGAGACCAGTATCCGAGCTGAGAGGTATGAGCTACGAGGAGAGACTACGGGAATTGAGCCTCACTTTTTTGGAAGACAGAAGAGTTAGTGGGGACATGATCACCACATTCAAGATTCTCAAAGGGAATCGACAGGGTTGATAAAGACAGGCTATTTAACACAAGGGGCATACGCACTAGGGGACACAGGTGGAAACTGAGTGCCCAAATGAGCCACAGAGATATTAGAAAGAACTTTGTTAGTGTCAGAGTGGTTGACAAACGGAATGCATTAGGAAGCAATGTGGTGGAGGCTGACTCCATACACAGTTTCAAGTGTAGATATGATAGACCCCAGTTGGTTCAGGAACCTGTACACCTGTTGATTGACGGTTGAGAGGCGGGACCAAAGAGCCGGAGCTCAACCCCCGCAAGCACAACTAGGTGAGTACAACTAGGTGAGTACACATACACACACACACACACACACACACACACACACACACACACACACACACACACACACACACACAGTGTGTGAGGAACTGAATAAGAAATTCCAAGAGGTCTTCACCTTAGAGCAAGGAGAAATCCCAGAGATAAGAGGGAATAGCTAACCAGGAACCACAGGAAGAGTTTGAGATTACCAGCGGGGAAGTAAGGAAGTGTTTACTACAGTTGGATGTGACAAAGGCTATAGGCCCAGATGGAATCTCCCCTTGGATACTAAAGTAAGGAGCAGAAGAACTGTGCCTCCCACTTTCCATAGTGTATAACAAATCACTGTCAACAGGGGAACTGCCAGCAATTTGGAAAGCAGCTAACGTACCCGATATACAAGAAAGGGGATAGACAGGAGGCACTGAACTGCAGGCCAGTGTCCCTAACCTGCATACCATGCAAGCTGATGGAGAAGATTGTGCGAAAAAACTTGTGGAGCATCTGGAGCGAAGGAACTTTGTAACACAGCATCAACATGGGTACAGGGATGGCAGGTCCTGCCTCACAGGGTTACTTGAATTCTACGACCAGGCAACAAAAATAAGGCAAGAAAGAGATGGGTGGGCAGACTGCATATTTTTGGATTGTCAGAAAGCCTTTGATACAGTGCCACACAAGAGGCTAGTGAAAAAGCTGGAGATGCAGGCTGGAGTGAAAGGGAAGGTACTCCGTTGGATACAGGAGTACCTAAGCAACAGGAGACAACGAGTCAGTGTGAGGGGTGATGTCTCAGATTGGCGAGACGTTACGAGTGGAGTCCCGCAGGGGTCAGTCCTTGGACCTATACTGTTTCTGATATATGTAAATGATCTCCCAGAGGGTATAGAATCGTTTCTCTCAATGTTTGCCGATGATGCAAAAATTATGAGGAGGATTGAAACTGAGGACGATAGTAGGAGGCTACAAGATGACCTAGACAGACTGAGTGAATGGTCCAACAAATGGCTGTTGAAGTTCAACCCGAGTAAATGCAAAGTAAGGAAACTAGGTGGTGGAAATAGGAGGCCAAACACAGGATACAGAATAGGAGATGAAGTACTTAATGAAACGAACAGAGAGAAAGATCTAGGAGTCGATATCACACCAAACCTGTCTCCTGAAGCCCACATGAAAAGAATAACGTCTGCGGCATATGCGAGGCTGGCTAACATCAGAACAGCGTTCAGGAACCTGTGTAAGGAATCATTCAGAATCTTGTACACCACATATGTAAGACCAATCCTGGAGTATGCGGCCCCAGCATGGAGCCCGTACCTTGTCAAGCACAAGACGAAGCTGGAAAAAGTCCAAAGGTATGCCACTAGACTAGTCCCAGAACTAAGAGGCATGAGTTACGAGGAAAGGCTGCGGGAAATGCACCTTACGACACTGGAAGACAGAAGAGTAAGGGGAGACATGATCACAACCTACAAAATCCTCAGAGGAATCGACAGGGTAAACAAGGATAAACTATTCAACACTGGTGGGACGCGAACAAGGGGACACAGGTGGAAACTGAGTACTCACACGAGCCACAGAGACGTTAGAAGGAACTTTTTCAGTGTCAGAGTAGTTAACGGATGGAATGCATTAGGCAGTGATGTGGTGGAGGCTGACTCCATACACAGTTTTAAATGTAGATATGATAGAGCCCAGTAGGCTCAGGAATCTGTACACCAGTTGATTGACAGTTGAGAGGCGGGACCAAAGAGCCAAAGCTCAACCCCCGCAAGCACAAATAGGTGAGTACAAATAGGTGAGTACACACACACACACACACACACACACACACACACACACACACACACACACACACACACACACACACACATGATCTCCCAGAGGGTATAGACTCATTCCTCTCAATGTTTGCCAAAATTATGAGAAGGGTTAAGACAGAGGAGGACAGCTTGAGGCTTCAAGAAGACCTGGACAAGCTACAGGAATGGTCGAACAAATGGCTGTTAGAGTTTAACCTAAGCAAATGTAATGTAATGAAGATAGGGGTAGGAAGCAGGAGACCAGATACAAGGTATCACTTGGGAGATGAAATACTTCAAGAGTCAGAGAGAGAGAAAGACCTGGGGGTTGATATCACGCCAGACCTGTCCCCTGAAGCTCATATCAAGAGGATAACATCAGCAGCATATGCCAGGTTGGCTAACATAAGAACGGCCTTTAGAAACTTGTGTAAGGAATCTTTCAGAACATTATATACCACATATGTCAGACCAATCCTGGAGTACGCAGCTCCAGCATGGAGTCCATATCTAGTCAAGCATAAGACTAAACTGGAAAAGGTTCAAAGGTTTGCCACGAGACTAGTACCCGAGCTGAGAGGTATGAGCTACGAGGAGAGACTACGGGAATTGAGCCTCACTTTTTTGGAAGACAGAAGAGTTAGTGGGGACATGATCACCACATTCAAGATTCTCAAAGGGAATCGACAGGGTTGATAAAGACAGGCTATTTAACACAAGGGGCATACGCACTAGGGGACACAGGTGGAAACTGAGTGCCCAAATGAGCCACAGAGATATTAGAAAGAACTTTGATAGTGTCAGAGTGGTTGACAAACGGAATGCATTAGGAAGCAATGTGGTGGAGGCTGACTCCATACACAGTTTCAAGTGTAGATATGATAGACCCCAGTTGGTTCAGGAACCTGTACACCTGTTGATTGACGGTTGAGAGGCGGGACCAAAGAGCCGGAGCTCAACCCCCGCAAGCACAACTAGGTGAGTACAACTAGGTGAGTACACATACACACACACACACACACACACACACACACACACACACACACACACACACACACACACACACACACACACACACACACACACACACACACACACACACAATACGAAAATGACATCGCAAGCAAGGCAAAGACTCAGCCTAAATTGCTGCATAGCCACATCAGGAGAAAAACAACAGTAAAGGAACAGGTTATGAAATTAAGGATAGGGGCGGAAGGATTCACTACAAACGACAAGGAAGTGTGTGAGGAACTGAATAAGAAATTCCAAGAGGTCTTCACCTTAGAGCAAGGAGAAATCCCAGAGATAAGAGGGAATAGCTAACCAGGAACCACAGGAAGAGTTTGAGATTACCAGCGGGGAAGTAAGGAAGTGTTTACTACAGTTGGATGTGACAAAGGCTATAGGCCCAGATGGAATCTCCCCTTGGATACTAAAGTAAGGAGCAGAAGAACTGTGCCTCCCACTTTCCATAGTGTATAACAAATCACTGTCAACAGGGGAACTGCCAGCAATTTGGAAAGCAGCTAACGTACCCGATATACAAGAAAGGGGATAGACAGGAGGCACTGAACTGCAGGCCAGTGTCCCTAACCTGCATACCATGCAAGCTGATGGAGAAGATTGTGCGAAAAAAACTTGTGGAGCATCTGGAGCGAAGGAACTTTGTAACACAGCATCAATATGGGTACAGGGATGGCAGGTCCTGCCTCACAGGGTTACTTGAATTCTACGACCAGGCAACAAAAATAAGGCAAGAAAGAGATGGGTGGGCAGACTGCATATTTTTGGATTGTCAGAAAGCCTTTGATACAGTGCCACACAAGAGGCTAGTGAAAAAGCTGGAGATGCAGGCTGGAGTGAAAGGGAAGGTACTCCGTTGGATACAGGAGTACCTAAGCAACAGGAGACAACGAGTCAGTGTGAGGGGTGATGTCTCAGATTGGCGAGACGTTACGAGTGGAGTCCCGCAGGGGTCAGTCCTTGGACCTATACTGTTTCTGATATATGTAAATGATCTCCCAGAGGGTATAGAATCGTTTCTCTCAATGTTTGCCGATGATGCAAAAATTATGAGTAGGATTGGAACTGAGGACGATAGTAGGAGGCTACAAGATGACCTAGACAGACTGAGTGAATGGTCCAACAAATGGCTGTTGAAGTTCAACCCGAGTAAATGCAAAATATTGAAACTAGGCAGTGGAAACAGGAGGGCAGACACAAGGATACAGAATAGGAGATAAAGTCCTTAATGAAACGAACAGAGAGAAAGATCTAGGAGTTGATATCACACCAAACCTGTCTCCTGAAGCCCACATAAAAAGAATAACGTCTGCGGCATATGCGAGGCTGGCTAACATCAGAACAGCGTTCGGGAACCTGTGAAAGGAATCATTCAGAATCTTGTACACCACATATATGAGACCAATCCTGGAGTATGCGGCCCCAGCATGGAGCCCGTACCTTGTTAAGCACAAGACGAAGCTGAAAAAAGTCCAAAGGTATGCCACTAGACTAGTCCCAGAACTAAGAGGCATGAGTTACGAGGAAAGGCTGCGGGAAATGCACCTTACGACACTGGAAGACAGAAGAGTAAGGGGGGACATGATCACAACCTACAAAATCCTCAGGGGAATCGACCGGGTAAACAAGGATGAACTATTCAACACTGTTGGGACGCGAATAAGGGAACACAGGTGGAAGCTGAGTACCCAAATGAGCCACAGAGACGTTAGAAAGAACTTTTTCAGTTTCAGAGTAGTTAGTAAATGGAATGCACTAAAAAGTGATGTGATGGAGGCTGACTCCATACTACACAGTTTCAAATGTAGATATGATAGAGCCCAGTAGGCTCAGGAATCTGTACACCAGTTGATTGACGGTTGAGAGGCGGGACCAAAGAGCCAGAGCTCAACCCCCGCAAGCACAATTAGGTGAGTACAATTAGGTGAGTACACACACACACACACACACACAAACAAACACACAAACAAACACACACACACACACACACACACACACACACACACACACACACACACACACACACACACACACACACACACACACACACACACACACATACACACACACACACACACACACACACACACACACACACACACACGCACACATACACACACACACACACACACACACACACACACACACACACACACACACACACACACACATACACACACACACACACACACACACACACACACACACACACACACACACACACACACACACACACACATACACACACACACACATACACACACACACACACACACACACACACACACACACACACACACACACACAGGGAGTGCGGCACCACCCCCACATTCCACCCAACAGACACCCTACCTGCCCCAACCCCTGTCAGCCCCCCACTAAGTACCCACCTAAGGCACCCTAACCCCACCCACCCCTCTCCTCCCACTCACCCCCCTCCTCCCACTCCCCCTTCCCCCCAGGACCTCCCTTCTTCCCCATCCCCCAAGCCCTACCTTCTTCCACATGTCCTTCCGTCTCTCCCACCCACAATCCTTCCATTCTCCCCCACCCCCCTATGCTCCCCACTCTCCCCCACCCCCCCTAAGCCTTCCCCTCTCCACCACTCCCCAAAACACTCCCCTCTTCCTCAACCACCTCAGCCTTCCCTTTCCCCCCATGCCCCCCAAGCCCTCCCCACTTTATTGCCCCCCCCCCAAAACCCTTTCTCCCCCATCCCCCCACCCCCCCAACCCTCCCCCTCTCACCAACCCCAACCCTCCCCCTCTCACCAACCCCAACCCACTCCCCCTACCCTGCTCCTCCCCCCCTCACCCACTCCCCCTAGCCTCCCCCTCCCCCCTAACCCCCCCCAAGCCCTTCCTCCTCCACCAGTCTCCCCATACCAGATGCTCCCACCTCCCGCTCACCCCAGACCCCACAGGTCCCCCCCAGAGGAGAAGCAGAAGAGAGTTAGTTTCAGGGCAATGTACTCGAACATAGATGGGATCACAAGCAAGGCAAGTGAACTAAGGGAAAGAGCACAAGAAGTGAACCCAGATGTAATTGGACTCACTGAAACAAAACTCTCTGGAATCATAACGAATGCCGTGTTTCCCCAGGAGTACACAATAATAAGGAAAGAGAGGGAAGGTAGGGGAGGAGGTGGAGTGGCCCTACTCATGAGAAAGGAATGGAATTTTAAGGAGATGGCTATCCCGGGCTGTGAGGGTTTCAGAGACTACATAGCAGGAACCATGACAATGGGAGGACCAAGGTTAGTAGTAGCAGTAATATATAATCCTCCACCAAATGACAGAAGACCCAGTCAAGAGTACGAAAGCAACAACATGGCAGTTAACACTATAATTGAGAGGGCAGCCTCTTCTGCCTGTAGAAATAGATCCCACCTGCTCATCATGGGGGACTTCAATCACGGCAGGATTGATTGGGAGAACAAGGAACCGCATGGAGGCGAGGATACGTGGAGAGCCAAACTACTGGAGGTGGCGACTAGATACTTCTTAACCCAGCATGTCAGTGAACCCACAAGGATGAGAGGAAATGACGAACCAGCGAGATTCGACCTGGTTTTCACCCTGAACGACTCTGACATAAGAGAAATCAGTTTTGAGGACCCAGTAGGAATGAGCGACCACAGTGTATTGGTGTTTGAGTACCTGATTGAAGAAGGGTTATTGAACTCGAGGAGGGATACCGAAACCAAAAGGTTAGCATACCGAAAGGGAAACTATGAGGAGATAAGAAAATGCCTAGCAGATATAGCATGGGAAACAGAGCTCAGGGAAAAGACGGCCCAAGATATGTTGGAATACATCACGCAAAAATGCAAGGACGCAGCAAACAAGTTTGTCCCAGTCCAAAAGGAAAACAGTGAAATGAAGATGAGAAACCCATGGTTTAATCAGAGATGTAGGCTTGCTAAGCAGCAAAGTAAAAGGGCATGGAGAAACTATAGGAATAACAGGACACTGGAGAGCAGAGAAAGATACCAGAATGCCAGGAATGAATATGTCAGGATGAGAAGAGAGGCAGAAAGAAAATACGAAAATGACATCGCAAGTGTGAGATTTTTTTCTTTGACAGGTTATCAAAAGAATTAAGTCCTATGGATGTTACGTTAATCGTAACTACCTCACAAGAGAGGCAGACCTTAAACAGCAAGAGCTGCCAGTGGCAGATATTTAATCTTAAAGCCTAAGATCATAGGACCGCGGGAGCAAACCGCCAGGCGAAACCACACAGGTAACACCTGTCACTTAGGTCGCTGGCTCCTCCTAGTTTGACAACTAATAAAGGGTAGCCGACGGATTCTCACTTCTTATTTATAGAAGTGTGGTGCTGTGCAATGGACTCGAGCTTTAGATACAGAATTAATATGAACATAAGCAGTCAAAGCGTTGCAGAACATAAAATGTGGGGCAGTAATATTGGAAGGTTTGACGTAAACGACCGTTTTCTATAACAAAACAATTTATTCACAAAACAAGAACTAAAACTACTACACAGTGAATTTACGTTACTTTACTGTCACTCCAGTGGCACATTAAAGTACAGCTAATCAACAGCCTGATGGACCCACGGTCTCCTTATCCCGTCGTCGCTGACTGAACAATGACACTAACTGAACAAAGTGGTGCCCACTGGTGACGCAAGCTTGCAATCAATATTGTCACGGCTTCACGGTGACCAATACTATAATCACAAAGACTTGACTGGTGCTCGCTGCCCTCAACGAGGTACCAAATAACAAGGCGGTTAATCCAAGAATGATAACGCCTTATAAAAAATCTTACGTTAACACTTGTCTCTCAGGACAATCAAAAACAAAAGTTACTCTAATTGAATTTAAACAATTACGTTAATACACACGTGTCTCAACGACACTTAAATGACAGCAATAACTCGTAAATCAATTAATTACATCAACTTGAAAGTCAAGCATTCGGTGAGTAATTCCCAATTAATTACTGAATACAACAGCCTATTAATTCAGACGAGTATTGACAAAGCCTACTGTCTCTCAACTGACAGTTTACTTCCGGTCTTACTACAAGATTACCTTAACGAGGGTAGACTACTGTACCACACACAATGTTATGACACACTCCGTGTAAACAATAACATCAACACCTGGTGAATTCACTAAGTGGCGGTTGCTAATTCTCTCTAATTAGCTACGAGTGCTTAATCACCCTGTCCGCAGACAGAGCTGATCAGTCCAACGAATTACAGCAGCTTAATTACAGCGCAATTGACTCCGATCATAACAGACCGTACACCCCTTACGTTAATCACTCAATTAACGACAACTCGTTAAATCGTTAACACTCCGTTAGTCTTCACTTGACAATTCCTCCACTGCGTGAACTTCACTGTGACTGTTGCCTTTACACGTCTCTACGTTAATCACAACAATGTTCAACGAACAAGTGACCTCGTTAAGTAAATCGTGACCCCCGGTGACGTTAACTGACTTTAATTCTCACGGAATCCTTCACAGTACACAACGCCTTCCACCAAGGTCAAACTTGTCTACGGTTTACACACGGTACAACACAGTACAACACAGTTCAACACAGTACATCCTTGCCACTCACGGCAAAACTTGTAAATGACTTCCCCCAGTAAATTATCCACCAATAATTCACATTTTACCACAATACAACAGTAAAATTTATAACCAAGGGAAATCTCCCTGTTACTACTTTTCACTGTTGAAAAAGGGAATCAAATTACAGCGAATACATACGCGGCACATAGAAAAAATAGAAGTAAATAACTCACTTTACTCTACCTCAGAATGTGTCACTAGGTGTCCTCACACACGTCAAAATCACAGTTGGGCCCAACCTCAACTTGATGACGGCAACAGGGTAGACTCACACGTCTCCAATTCCCATTCACCTCCCCAGGTGGTCCCAGGGACAGAGGACAGACGGAACACTGGCGGCGAACCCAGCTTCAGAGTTTTATTACCCAAACGGAAACAGTGTACTTACATCAATCATGCGAGGCCCGCAACCTTCTCGCACTCACACATACCCACATCCAAATCACACTCCCTCTGCTGCTGCTGGATGATGACGTAGGCGTCCTCACTTCCTACACGTGGTCAGGTGGAGCACAGGGTCCTAGACCACCGGGTTAGCTCTACACACAGAGACCAGGATGGCGCAGGCACACCAGCTTAGGCAGGCCAGGGTGCGCGCACAACAGCAGGGATGCGGTACCACGCCCCTTCCACTTGACACAGTACCCCAGGATACGACGGTACATGGTGTTACACCGTACACGAGACCCGAGACGGAGTCCTTCACTGTTCCTCAGAATTAGAACTTTTTAAGGTTTCTCTCATAACACTGAAACCTTCTCTAGCACGTCTCCCAGCAGTATCTTCAAGCACTGATACGATAGACGGCGGATGTCATTTTCGTAGCCCGATAATTAACGCCTCACTCAGTCCAGTCGCTCTAAGATGGCGTCCCACAAGTACGCGGCTAGATGACAAGTTCACACGGTTCGGTACAAGCCCCTTTCCGATTACCGGATTCTTACGCACGGCACGCGGAAAGATAGCAAGATGAATGGGGTGACTTGAGTAACGTTGCAGGCGGTATTTCCCGATACTTGGCCTAGCACGGGAAATGTCGTCCTCAGGCAGCAACGTTCTAGGTAAGAATGTCTTTTCCCCCCAACACTATGCCTGGGGTACCATGCGGTACCCCTCAGCGTCTTGGCCAATCACGGTTCAGCATTTCTGAGGCCCAAGCGCCTTAACCAATGGCGCACCTGCCCCATGACGCTACCCCCTCTCTCACGAGGTGGACACGTGATAGGGGGGGGGTCTACGGCCGTTAACCCCCATACCTCCCTCTCTACACTTGACTTGTATAAAATTTCCCTGAAATCAACTCCCTCCTGTAATTTCCTTCACAGACCTGATACAGCGATCAGAATGACATCAATGGCTAGCAAATGTCATGGGCTGTCCAACGACACCCAACACGACTGTGGAAAAGTTGCACTATGCAACTTTTAGTTGCATAGTGCAACTAAATTGCACTATGCAATTTCGTACTTAATTCAGTGCACGAGAGAGCAAGAAAAATATGTCCCCTGACATCAAGCAAGGCAAAGACTCAGCCTAAATTGCTGCATAGCCACATCAGGAGAAAAACAACAGTAAAGGAACAGGTTATCAAATTGAGGATAGGGGCAGAAGGATTCACTACAAACGACAAGGAAGTGTGTGAGGAACTGAATAAGAAATTCCAAGAGGTCTTCTCCTTAGAGCAAGGAGAAATCCCAGAGATAAGAGAGGGAATAGCTAACCAGAAACCACTGGAAGAGTTTGATATTACCAGCGGGGAAGTAAGGAAGTGTTTACTAGAATTAGATGTGACAAAGGCTATAGGCCCAGATGGAATCTCCCCTTGGATACTAAAGGAAGGAGCAGAAGAACTGTGCCTCCCGCTTTCCATGGTGTATAACAAATCACTGGCAACAGGGGAACTGCGAGAAATTTGGAAAGCAGCTAAAGTAGTCCCGATATACAAGAAAGGGGATAGACAGGAGGCACTGAATTACAGACCAGTGACCCTAACCTGGATACCATGCAAGATGATGGAGAAGATTGTGCGAAGAAAGCTAGTGGAGCACCTGGAGCGAAAGAACTTTGTAACACAGCATCAACATGGATTCAGGGATGGCAGGTCCTGCTTCACAGGGTTACTTGAATTCTACGACCAGGCAACAAAAATAAGGCAAGAAAGAGAAGGGTGGGTAGACTGCATATTTTTGGATTATCAAAGCCTTTGATACAGTGCCACACAAGAGGCTAGTGAAAAAACTGGAGATGCAGGCTGGAGTGAAAGGGAAGGTACTCCGTTGGATACAGGAGTACCTAAGTAGCAGGAGACAACGAGTCAGTGTGAGGGGTGAGGTCTCGGATTGGCGAGACGTAACGAGTGGAGTACCGCAGGGGTCGGTCCTTGGACCTATACTGTTTCTGATATATGTAAATGATCTTCCAGAGGGTATAGAATCGTTTCTCTCAATGTTTGCCGATGATGCAAAAATTATGAGGAGGATTGAAACTGAGGACGATAGTAGGAGGCTACAAGATGACCTAGACAGACTGAGTGAATGATCCAACAAATGGCTGTTGAAGTTCAACCCGAGTAAATGCAAAGTAATGAAACTAGGTGGTGGAAATAGGAGGCCAAACACAGGATACAGAATAGGAGATGAAGTACTTAATGAAACGAAGAGAGAGAAAGATCTAGGAGTTGATATCACACCAAACCTGTCTCCTGAAGCCCACATAAAAAGAATAACGTCTGCGGCATATGCGAGGCTGGCTAACATCAGAACAGCGTTCAGGAACCTGTGTAAGGAATCATTCAGAATCTTGTACACCACATATGTAAGACCAATCCTGGAGTATGTGGCCCCAGCATGGAGCCCGTACCGTGTCAAGCACAAGACGAAGCTGGAAAAAGTCCAAAGGTATGCCACTAGGCTAGTCCCAGAACTAAGAGGCATGAGTTACGAGGAAAGGCTGCGGGAAATGCACCTTACGACACTGGAAGACAGAAGAGTAAGGGGAGACATGATCACAACCTACAAAATCCTCAGAGGAATCGACCGGGTAAACAAGGATAAACTATTCAACACTGGTGGGATGCGAACAAGGGGACACAGGTGGAAACTGACTACCCACATGAGCCACAGAGACGTTAGAAGGAACTTTTTCAGTGTCAGAGTAGTTAACGGATGGAATGCACTAGGCAGTGATGTGGTGGAGGCTGACTCCATACACAGTTTTATATGTAGATATGATAGAGCCCAGTAGGCTCAGGAATTTGTACACCAGTTGATTGACAGTTGAGAGGCGGGACTAAAGAGCCAAAGCTCAACCCCCGCAAGCACAAATAGGCGAGTACAAATAGGTGAGTACATACACACACATTCTTGTTTACCCTTGTTTCCATGGTAGAGCTTGGAATTATCTCCCCCAAAAAGGAACTAGGAAACAAAAGGCTGGCATACCGAAAGGGAAGTTATGAGATGAGAAGATTCCTAATGGAAATACCTTGGGACACAGACCTCAGAGCTAAGTCTGAACAAGATATGATGAACTATGTCACCCAAATGTGTCAGGATGCAGTAAGCAGATACATCCCGGGCCAAAAGGAAAAATCCGAGAAGCAAAAGAAGAATCCATGGTTTAATAGGGCATGTATGGAAGCAAAGAAACTGAACAAAAGGGCATGGAGGAATTTCCGGAATATCAGAACACTGAAACCAGAGAGAGATACCAGAGAACCAGGAATGAGTATGTCAGGGTGAGAAGAGAAGCAGAGAAAACTTATGAAAATGATATAGCAAACAAAGTCAAGACCGAACCAAAGCCACTCCACAGTCACATCAGAAGGAAAACAACAGTGAAAGAACAGGTAGTGAAACTTAGAACCGGCGTGGACAGGTATACAGAGAATGACAAAGAGGTGTGTGAAGAACACAACAAGAGGTTCCAGGAGGTCTTCACAACAGAACAAGGTGAGGTCACTGCGCTAGGAGAAAGGGAAGTAAACCAGGCGGCCTCGGAAGGGTTCAAAATTACGAGAGAGGAGGGCAAGAGACACCTGCTGGATCTGGATGTTTGAAAGCCTGTTGGTCCAGACGGGATCTCGCAATGGGTACTGAAAGAGTGTGCAGAGGCACTTTGCCACTCTCCATAGTGTATAGTAGGTCACTGAAGACGGGAGACCTACCAGAAATATGGAAGTTGGCGAATGTGGTCCCAATATACAAAAAGGGCGACAGGCAAGAGGCACTGAACTACAGGCCAGTGTCCTTGACTTGGATACCATGCAAGGTGATGGAGAAGATCGTGAGAAAAAAACTGGTATCACATCTGGAGAGAAGGAACTTCGTGACAAATCGCCAACAAGGATTCAGGGAGGGTAAATCTTGACTGACTGGCTTAATAGAATTTTACAACCAGGTGACAAAGATTAAGCAAGAAAGAGAAGGATGGGCGGACTGCATTTTCTTGGTTTGTCGGAAAGCCTTTGACACAGTACCGCATAAGAGGCTGGTACATAAGCTGGAGAGACAGGCAGGTGTAGCTGGTAAGGTGCTCCAGTGGATAAGGGCGTACCTAAGCAATAGGAAGCAGAGAGTTACTGTGAGGGGTGAGACCTCCAATAGGCGTGAAGTCACCAGTGGAGTCCCACATGGCTCTGTACTGGGTCCTATCTTGTTTCTGATATATGTAAAAGATCTCCCGGAGGGTATAGATTCATCTCTCTCAATGTTTGCGGACGATGCCAAAATTATGAGAAGGATTAAGACAGAAGAGGACTGTTTGAGGCTTCAAGAAGACCTAGACAAGATGAAGGAATGGTCGAAAAAATGGTTGTTAGAGTTTAACCCAACCAAATGTAATGTAATGAAGCAACCTGTCCTATTAAAAAGAACGTCACTTTCGGCCGTTTGCCTGTATGGCCGAATATGGACGTAATTTGAAAATGGAAAAAAAATTAATATAAATTTGGGATTTTTTCTTCAACCACAGTAAGTTAAGGGTCCTCTGATAGGCTAGGTGGACAGGAAATTCTCACAAAGTTTCAAAATGGTATGAAAAACGTTAATGGAAAGTTTCCTTTTCTAAGCTTGCTGAGTAAGCCGGACGACTCAAACAGAAAGCGGGACAGTACGTCACTTTTGTGAGTCGATTTCATTTCAAATTACGTCTAAATTTGGCCATAACACGCATACGAGCGAAAAGTAACGTTATTTTTATGAGGACGGGTTGAATGAAGATAGGTGTAGGGAGCAGAAGGCCAGATACAAGGCATCTTCTGGGAGAGGAAATTCTTCAGGAGTCAGAGAAAAAAAAAAGACTTGGGGGTTGATATCACGCCAGACCTGTCTCCTGCAGCCCATATCAAGAGGATAACATCAGCGGCATATGCCAGGCTGGCCACCATACGAACGGCATTCAGAAACTTGTGTAAAGAATCATTCAGAACATTGTATACCACATATGTCAGGCCAATCCTGGAGTATGCAGCCCCAGCATGGAGTCCATACCTAGTCTAGGATAAGACTAAACTGGAAAAGGTTCAAAGGTTTGCCACCAGACTAGTACCCGAGCTGAGAGGTATGAGCTACGAGGAGAGACTACGGGAAATAAACCTCACTTCGCTGGAAGACAGAAGAGTTAGGGGCAGACATGATCACCACATTCAAGATTCTGAAGGGAATTGGTTGGGTAGATAAAAAGCGCTATTTAACACAAGGGGCACACGCACAAGGGGACACAGGTGGAAACTGAGTGCCCAAATGAGCCATAGAGATATTAGAAAGAACTTATTCAGTGTCAGAGTAGTTAGTAAATGGAATGTATTAGGAAGTGATGTGGTGGAGGCTGACTCCATACACAGTTTCAAGTGTAGATTTGATAGAGCCCAATAGGCTCAGGAATCTGTACACCTGTTGATTGATAATAGAGAGGCGGGACCAAAGAGCCAGAGCTCAACCCCCGCAAACACAACTAGGTGAGTACACACACACACAGTAATATTTATTTGGTGTTGGATGTAATGGAGTGGACACGCTTTACATGTTGACCAATCCACACACTAGAAAATGAAGTGACGACGATGTTTCGGTCTATCCTGGACCATTCTCAAGGCGATTGTGCTTTACATTTCAAAAATGATATATATTTTGGGACAGCAGATAGCTGATTTTCTGCATTACGTTACATTGTGTGTTACAAGGTGTAAAAATCTGTCACACACTAATAATTATTTTATGTTGAATGAAGTGGAAATGGAGATTGACTAGACACGCATAAATATCATTTAAAAAATGATATTTATTTTGGACAGCAGAAAGATGATTTTACTCAATGCGTTTTTTATGCTTTTTTTTGGTTTTAAAAGAATATTGGCTGGCTGAAAACCTACACTATTACACAGAGCGTATGCCTGATAGATGTATCAGCCTTGAGAGCACAGAATATTCTAAATCCAATGGCTCATGCACGCTTAGTCATCGGCTAGGCAGATGGCGCTGAAGTCGAGTGGAGTCGCCGATTCACCAATCAGAAGCGTGCTGGCTGGAAGTGGTAGTTTGGTGATCGATGAAGATGGAGTGGCAACAGCAAGGAGGGGGAGGTGGAGAGCAAGTGTAGGGTACGTATACCCCCTGTAGAAACGTATTCTACTAAATGTGTACTACTCTTTATAGTTGTATCCAGATGTTGTAGATGTACTGAAGTAACATGATGAAGGAAAGAGCAGGCCAAATCTCTCTTGAAGGAGATTATCATCACAGCTCTACCCCGAAGCCTGCTCTTACCGGTTAAGTTACTTCAGTAGATGGTAGAGTGGTAGCTGTCTCTACCTCGTAGACTCTGGAGAGGGCGTCAGCTATGATGTTGTCCGAACCCTTGATGAAGAAGAGCTCCAGATTAAAATTCTACAGGTACAGAGCCCAGCGTAGAAGACGTTGATTGCTGAATTGGGCCTGTTGTAGGAACCGCAGGGGATTGTGGTCTGAGTAGATGGTAATAGACCAATTCCCCTGTAGGTAAGGTTCGAAATGTTGCAGATTCATGATGATGGAGAGGAGTTCCTTTTCTATAGTGCTATAGTTCTTTTGGTGGGGCTTCAACTTGTAGCAGCTGACAGGAAGAACCTCTTCGCCACGTTGTTGCATCAGGACGCCCCCGATGCCGGTACCACTGGCGTCGACATTGATGATGAAGGGCTTCGTAATATCTGGAGAGGCAAGAATGGGATCAGAACATAGCAGAGATTTAAGTTGTTCAAAGGCAACGGTCTGTTGAATGGTCCAACGATACCGTTGCTTGGGGCTGGTCAGATTAATCAATGGTGTCGCTACCGTACTAAAAATTTTCACAAACCTACGATAGTAAGATGCAAGGTCAAGGAAGCGCAGGAGCTGCTTCCTGGTTGTAGGTTGTGGGTAATGCTGAATTACTTGAGTGTGAATAGTTAAAGGAGCAATGCTGCCACTCCCAATCACATGACCAAGATAACGCACTTTACCTTTGGCAAAGGTGGACTTGCCCAAGTTGATGGTAAGGCCAGCTGTGAGGAGCTTTGAGAACAATCGTTGCAGCTGGAGCAGATGTTCGCTCCAGGTGTTAGTTGCCACAATGATGTCGTCCAAATAGGCGTAGGTGTGATCTAGGCCGTAGATGACGCGGTTGACAGCTCGCTGGAAGGTGGCCGGGGCATTACACAGTCCAAAAGGAAGGCGTTCATATCTGTATAGGCCAAAAGGAGTGGTGAAGGCAGATATTTTCTTAGCTCGCTCTGTCAGGCTGATTTGGTAATAGCCCTTTAACAAATCAATTTGGGTCAAATAATTAGCATCACCTACTGCTTCAAGGATATCATCTATACGAGGTAAAGGGTAAGCATCCTTGACGGTCACAAGGTTCAGTTTCCTATAGTCTGTACATAGGCGTACTTTACCGTGCGGTTTCGGCACCAAGATGCAAGGTGAGGCCGAAGGGGACTCACAAGGGGTGGCCAGCCCATGATCCAGAAGGTACTCTACCTCAGCACGCATAACTTCCTCTTTGTATACGCTGATACGGCAGATGGGTTGACGAATCGACCGGGTATCAGGACGCAGCTGAATGTCATGCTGAACCACATTACACTCCTGGGGGATCATCGCTGAACAACTTCTGATGTTCTTGAACTTTCATGAGAGGAGCACTATTACAGTCCTGTAAATATTTAGGAAGATCAGTAAGGATTTCTGAGTTGGAAGGCACTGACTCAGAGTCAGTGCTTTCAGGAGTGCAGGGAAGGTCTCACTGTGGAGGTATGGATGTTTAAAAGTGGAGAGAAATATTAGCACAGTGGGGGGAATACCTTTATACTCCTTCAAAAGATTGACGTGGCACAACTGGGTCCTCCGCCGCCTATCTGGAGTCTCAAGAACGTAGTTGTGGCTGTTTCTGCACTCCTTGATGCTGTAAAGTCCTGAAAACTTATTTTGCAATGGAGAACCTGGGATCGGAAAATATGCCAACACGAAGTCTCCTGTTTTAAATTTCCTGATTTTGCTGCGTTGGTCAAAATGAGTCTTCATCCTATCTTGAGCTTTCAATAAATAATCAATAGCGAATTTACGTTCTCTCTCTAGAATGTGTTTTAAGTTTTGAAGAAACTGAGCCACATACCTGGGTTTTGTTCATGATGATCAAGTTGGAAGGTTGCAGATCTTCGGCCAAGTCGTTGCCCAGGAAAAGTTGTAGCCCTTTCACGGGAAAAAGTTTTTCCCGGATGGTGACTTGGACTTCACCTTGCACGAAAAAACAATCCAGGTGGACTCTGGCGAGTGGATACGGAGTGGTAGCAGTGAGGTCAGTGATAAGGACCGTCTCCCCGGTGTAGGTGATGTTAGGCACAGGCGATTTCAAAATGATAGACTGAAGAGCAGCTCTGTCCCTCAAGATCTTCACTTTAGAACTTCCCTTCGACTCTGTTCTGTTGGCAGAGACAGTTCCAGGGTATAGGTGTTTGCTGAAGAGAGAAAGATCATTAACAGGAACATCAACATTCATCACAGGCTTACTGGACTTAGAAGTCGGTTTGGGTTTAGGAGTTTCACTATAGACTTTGTACTGGGCTTTTCCACATTTATCTATAGTATGTCCATATAGCTTGCAATACTTACAACATAATTGGGAGGTTGCTTGATGGGTACTCACTTTGTCATAATCAGGCCAAGATTTCTTACTGGAAGATGTGTCAGTTGTCAAGCTGTGTATAAGGCTATAGGTGTCAGCCGACTTCGCACATCTGATGTAGTCGGTTTCCTCCCAATCTGCTAAGTGAAGACGGATGGAAGCAGGAATACGTAGAAAGAATTCTTCGACTAGAATAAGGTTGACAAAGTCTGAAAATGTAGAAACATGGGCTGCTTCCAGCCATTTCATCAAATATATTTTCTTATCATTGGCAAATTCTAAATAGGTGGTAGCACTTGCCTTTAGATAATCACGGAATTTTCGTCTGTAGCTTTCGGTGGAGAGAAAGTAGGCGTCTAAAACTGCTTGCTTTAGGGTCTTGTAGTCACTTTCAGACGCTAAGGTACCGAGAGTAATCGCAGCTCTACCTGTGAGATGCACTCTGAGAAGTGTATGCCAATGATCTTCAGGCCAGCTAAGTCTTTTAGCTAGGGCCTCAAAAGTAGTAAAAAACACATCTATCTGTCTCAACGAATGGTGGCATTAACTTACTTGCCAGGGAGACATTGAAGCTTACTGGAAGACTGGCTGTAGCTTGTTAGCGCTGAGTGTGGTGTGTAGTTTCTAAGTCAAGTTCTTGTCGACGGTATTCTAGAACACTATCAGCTTGCTTCTTATCGTGCTCACGTTGCATCTCCAGGTGACGTTTCCTTGCTTCAAGCTGTTCCCTCTCACGCTCTAGGGCAGCATCGCGTTCCTGTTCTTCCTTCTTTAGGGCAGGCTCTTCCTTCTTTATCTGGAGAGCTTCTTTCTGTTGTTGAAGAGCTTCTTTTTGTTGTTCACGCTCTATTTTCGCTAGTTCGAGCTTTAACTTCATGGCTGCCAGAGCATGCCGATCTGCAATAGAATAGTTTTCGTTAGAATCAGAGTCTATAATTCCTTCATCTAAGAGGTGGTCGAGGATAATGTTGTGCAAGTCACTTTTGTTGGCTCCATGGGGAACATCTAATTGATACTCAAGTGCTAAAATTTGTAATTCTGTTCTCTTGGCACGAATTAAGTTCCCTACTTCACTTGCTGGATCACTACGAAATGCTGGGAGACGAAACATTTTGAGATAGCAAATAAATGTACAGCGAATATACCTGTGATATTATAAGTGTCAGTAACAGGATGACGTGGCAACTGGTGACTATCCTGTGGAAATTCAATCGTTAATATAAAAACAATTAACGTTAATATTAGATGTTAAATAATTATTCAATCAAAATCGCAGGAAATCTTGTACCCGGCACTCAATATACGAGAATAAGGGCAAGAAAACCCTACTAAATAAATGAAACTGATAGTTTCAAAACAAATGAAACTTTTAATTGTTTCATAAATGAAAGGGTAGTCGAAGAATGTAGGGATACCTTGCCGGGTCTCTATAGGACAGAAGCAAGGGGTTTCCTACTTAACTAGATGATATTTACAGAATTAGCGTTCTTTGTGCTCTGAAAAAAGAAAGCCAATTCCCTACCTGAGTAAATATCATCATCACTGACCGATGTGTAGGAGTGCGAGTGTCAACTGGTGACAAGAACTGCTGTTGAGGTCCCAACTCAACAGCGTAGTCCGTGCTAGAGGAACTATGGCCCTCTTTATCCTCTTTCGGTCGGATTGCAGAAGATAGGGTACGTGGCCCGAAGACAAACCAAAGTACCAGGGTACCAAAATGATGATCTGCCGTAATTGAAAAATATTCTAGGGACAAAAAAGGTGGAATACACGAGTAATAACACTGAGGGATGAACGACCAATTAAGAGCGTGACTGAGGCCTCCAGTCACCACGTAATCCACAGTTATCCAACACTCACCATATGTAACCCTCGGAATGCACAAAATACACAGCACCATATGAATATTAAGAGTTATGAAAATATTTTAAAGCAACTGTATCGAGGCCAAGTACGCTTACCACAAATTGATGTTCTAGTATCAGTACCTGAGTGAGGCTCCTAGGACAGGCCCCTATTAAATGTGATGGAAATAAATGTAGGTGTACTGCAGTCCTCCCAATGGCTGGTGTCAATGCCAATCACATTTACAAAAAAAAAGAGAAAAAAAAAGTTGACGGCGTGGCTGTTACCTCCTATGGTCAAGTAAAAGGGAAAAACATGCAAAACAAATCGTATGAACAATGAAACATTAAATGACTTGAAAACAAATATGAACAAAGATAATCCCTTGGCTATGTACAGTGCGAATAAACAAAATTACAAAGTCAAAACATAATATAAAATAAAACAATGGTTACGTTACTCTACAATGAACAAGACAAAAAATGAATTAATAGGTGCTGAGAATATTGGCTGACTGAAATCCTCCACTATTACACAGAGCGTATGCTAGATAGATGTATCAGCCTTGAGAGCACAGAATATTCTAAATCCAATGGCTCATGCACGCTTAGTCATTGGCTATGCAGATGGCGCTGAAGTCGAGTGGAGTCGCCGATTCACCAATCAGAAGCGTGCTGGCTGGAAGTGGTAGTTTGGTGATCGACGAAGGTGGAGTGGTGACAGCAAGGAGGGGGAGGTGGAGAGCAAGTGTAGGGTACGTATACCCCCTGTAGAAACGTATTCTACTAACTGTGTACTACTCTTGATTGTAGTGTCTAGATGTTGTAGATGTACTGAAGTAACATGATGAAGGAAAGAGCAGGCCAAATCTTTCATGAAGGAGATTATCGTCACAGTACCTATACCAAACCTAATTCGAGAAAAAGATCCCGGGTAGGATGTTTGTTTCAAAACACTCCATGTATAAATTGCTTAAAACAGGGGAGAGGGGATTACCCATCGCCATGCCAAATGTTTGTTTATAAAATGAATCATTAAAGTAGAAATAATTATCTTTAATGAACAATTTTATGAGTTCAACAATGGTGTTAAAGTTATATTATATTTAGGGAGTAGATCCCGTAAGAATGCCAACAGGTCATCAACAAGAACTCTTGTGAACAGAACCATCACATCAATACTCACAAATTTAAAATCATAATTTTATTTCAAACAAGAAAACTTGTTAACCAAGTCCAAGTTGTTTGTTATGTGTGAGTGGGAAATGGAACCTACTACTAGAGACAAGACTTGGACAAGCCATTTGGAAAGTCTATATGCTACAGATCAAACAAAACTAATAATAGATCTTGCAGGATTATTGGGGTTGTGTGTCTTAATAAGACCAAATAGATATGGTAGGGAAAGGGAACGACTTAAAAATTTAGGAATCAACTCCTTATCGTTCTTGAGCAAGGTTTCAAGAGTTTTGTTAAAATATGCAATAACTTCTTAAATTGAATCTCTATTAACAGGAAAGAAAGTGTTTCCGTCCTCCAACAGCAGATTAATTTTTTAGACGAAGTCTTCCTTGTCAATGATGACAAGAGCATTGGACTTATCAGACTTAGTGATATGTAGAGAGTTATCTTTTTTGAGGGTTTTGAACGCACGAATCAACCTCTCTGGACAATGACGAACAGTACTCAGTTTTTTTTACTTCATAGGTTTCCATCTTCATTCTACTTTTTCTACATTCTACATTTTTAATCACGTGTTTATTTTCGTGATATACACACACACACACACACACACATATATATATATATATATATATATATATATATATATATATATATATATATATATATATATATATATATATATATATATATACACATGCGAACAAGCCAGAATGGTCCCCTGGACAATATGCAACTGAAAACTCACACCCCAGAAGTGACTCGAACCCATACTCCCAGAAGCAACGCAACTGGTATGTACAAGACGCCTTAATCCACTTGACCATCACGACCGGACAAAATGAGGTGATAGCCGAGGCTATTTGAACCACCCCACCGCCGGCACTCGGATAGTTATCTTGGGCATAGCATTTTACCAAATCACCTCATTCTTAGGGGCACACGTGAGGAACACAAATGCGAACAAGCCAGAATGGTCCCCTGGACAATATGCAACTGAAAACTCACACCCCAGAAGTGACTCGAACCCATACTCCCAGAAGCAACGCAACTGGTATGTACAAGACGCCTTAATCCACTTGACCATCACGACCGGACAAAATGAGGTGATAGCCGAGGCTATTTGAACCACCCCACCGCCGGCACTCGGATAGTTATCTTGGGCATAGCATTTTACCAAATCACGTGTGTTGATTTCAAATCACGTTTTGTTCCTCACGTGTGCCCCTAAGAATGAGGTGATTTGGTAAAATGCTATGCCCAAGATAACTATCCGAGTGCCGGCGGTGGGGTGGTTCAAATAGCCTCGGCTATCACCTCATTTTGTCCGGTCGTGATGGTCAAGTGGATTAAGGCGTCTTGTACATACCAGTTGCGTTGCTTCTGGGAGTATGGGTTCGAGTCACTTCTGGGGTGTGAGTTTTCAGTTATATATATACACATATATATATATATATATATATATATATATATTTATATATATATATATATATATATATATATATATATATATATATATATATATATATATATATATATATATATATATATATATATATATATATATATATATTATTAATTATGACCGAAAAAGTAAGATTAATAATTCTAACACGAATTTTCTCAATATTTCTTATATTTCTTTTCACTGTTCATGGTAACTGTAAAATCAATTCTCCAAAATTCATTTTTATTTCTAGTCTGACGCGACACATGAACGCGTTTCGTAATAACTTATTACATTTTCAAAGACTTTAGTTTACACACACACAACTATAACTAAACAGAGTTTAAACAGCTTCGATTTTATACTTCGATAGAACACGAAACAATAGGTATAATATTTTGTAAGTTAAACGGAAGAATGGAAGTAACTGCAAAGGGCCTATTGGCCTATATTTCTTGATGCTTCTATATTGGTGCGGAGTCTTGATGTGGGTAGAATATAGTTGTGCATTAATTGGCTGTTGATTGCTGGTGTCGACTTTTTAATGTGTAGTGCCTCGCAGATATTAAGCCGCCTGCTATCGCTGTATCTATCAATGATTTCCGTGTTTTTTGTTAGGACTTCTCTGGTGATGGTCTGGTTGTGGGAAGAGATTATATGTTCCTTAATGGAGCCCTGTTGCTTATGCATCGTTAATCGCCGGGAAAGAGATGCTGTTGTGTTGCCTATATACTGAATTCTTTGAGGCTTTCAGTCCCAAAGTGGGCATTTGAAGGCATAGACGACATTGGTCTCTTTTAAAGCGTTCTGCTTTGTGTCTGGAGAGTTTCTCATGAGTAGGTTGGCCGTTTTCTTGGTTTTATAGTAGATCGTCAATTGTAGCTTCTGATTTTTGTCTGTAGGGATAACGTTTCTATTAACAATATTTTTCAGGACCCTTTCCTCTGTTTTATGAGCTGTGGAAAAGAAGTTCCTGTAAAATAGTCTAATAAGGGGGTACAGGTGTTGTGTTGGTTGTCTCTTCAGAAGTTGCAAGGCGTTTCACCTTCCTTCTTATGATGTCTTCAACGAAACCATTAGAGAAGCCGTTGTTGACTAGGACCTGCCTTACCCTACAGAGTTCTTCGTCAACTTGCTTCCATCCTGAGCTGTGGCTGAGAGCACGGTTGACATAAGCGTTAACGACACTCCTCTTGTACCTGTCTGGGCAGTCACTGTTGGCATTCAGGCACATTCCTTTGTTTCCTTAGTATAGACTGCAGTGTGGAAACCTCCACTCCTTTCCATGACTGTTGCATCTAGAAAGGGCAGCTTCCCATCCTTCTCCATCTCGTAAGTGAAACGCAACACAGAATTCCGCTCAAATGCCTCCTTCTTATGTATCTATGTGTAAGGTATCTAACACAGATACTAAACACTATAACAAATATTCATGTAATGACTACAAATCTACAAAAAAATGTATATAAAATACAAACAGAATAAGCGACAATTATAAAGTACTAACCAAAATCTTATAAAAACTCAAATATTAAATAAAACTAAATACCAAAAAATGTATTATATATCCTAAATAAAAAATTATAATAATGTACAATGTCAAGACTTGAAATAAATAAGAAAAGGCAAAGATATGGTAAACTAAACAAAATTATAATAAAATTAATCTACCAGAATGAACTATAAATCCAATTACAGGGCCTACTGTGCACTATACAGTGTACAATTGAACAGCCGAAAGGTTGCTATTTAACAGAGGCCGCAGTTCCTTTATATATAAGGATTCCATTACTCTCAAATCTGACTGGCCATACATACAAGTGTCCAGAAATTTAAAATCAGATTCCAGCAGAGAATGATCAAACTCATAACAATGGTTCTAATCTCCGAAAATGCTGGTTTAGACAATGGTAATCCAGTCCTAAAAAATACTCCCCGGTGCTCAAGTATCCTAATCTTAAAGTTCCGAATGGAACTTCCGATATATCCAGCATTACAGCGGGAACAATTATACATATATACGACACTTGAGCACCGGAAGGTAGGCACTTTATCTTTAAATTTAAAATAAGAGCCTATGGTATTTGTGTTGACAAAAATAAATCTAAAGTCTACTTGAGGATAACACTGCTGCAACAGTCTCCTCAAACGACTCCTTACAGAAAAGCTAATACTGCCATAAAATGGTAATTTAATATATTTAATATCCCTTTCCACTATAGTAATCCTACACGATGGGTGAAACTTCTTATTTAAGAAATTCCTTATAAAGGTATAAACCATAAGCAAAGGATAACCATTATCTGAAAAAAAATTCACAAGAAAATTAATTTCTTGATCAAAGTCATTCCAATTTGAACATAAAACAAAGGCCCTATTCAGTAGTGTAAATTGCATTTTTCTTAAAAATATCAGGAACAAAAGAATTAAAATTTAAACCTAAACCAGTAAAAGTTGGTTTCCTAAAAACATTAGTGTTGAACCCATTAAGGTTATTCACTTTGACAACAAGAAACGACAATGAATTATCCACTTCACACTTTGCAGTAAAACGTATATTACTATGTTGTGCATTAAGATACTCTCTAAATTTCTCAATATGACATTGGTCCTTAAATAACAAAAAAGTGTCATCTACATATCTCCTATACAAGACTGGTTTAAAGGCCAAAGGACATTTATCAAGCCAATTTATTTCATAAAAACTCAAAAAAGCATTAGCTAGTGCAGGACCTAAGGGAGACCCCATTGCTACTCCATCAATTTGTTTATAATATTTATTATTAAACATAAAGAGGGAGTCTTTAACCGCTATTTCTAACAGCCGTCTGCAGTTAAAATTAACGTAGATATATGACCGAACCTAACCAACCCTACCTAACCTAACCTAACCTATCTTTATAGGTTAGGTTAGGTAGCCGAAAAAGTTAGGTTAGGTTAGGTTAGGCAGGTTAGGTAGTCGAAAAACAATTAATTCATAAAAACTTGGCTTATTAGTCAAATCGGTCCTTGCATAGTAGGCTGAGAAGTGCGTTCTGGCTACTAGGTACGACATATATATATATATATATATATATATATATATATATATATATATATATATATATATATATGTCGTACCTAGTAGCCAGAACTCACTTCTCAGCCTACTATTCAAGGCCCGATTTGCCTAATAAGCCAAGTTTTCCTGAATTAATATATTTACTATAATTTTTTCTTATGAAATGATAAAGCAACCCTTTTCTCTATGTATGAGGTCAATTTTTTTTTATTGGAGTTAAAATTAACGTAGATATATGACCGAACCTAACCAACCCTACCTAACCTAACCTAACCTGTATTTATTGGTAAGGTTAGGTTAGGTAGCCAAAAAAAGCTAGGTTAGGTTAGGTTAGGTAGGTTAGGTAGACGAAAAAACATTAATTCATGAAAACTTGGCTTATTAGGCAAATCGGGCCTTGAATAGTAGGCTGAGAAGTGCGTTCTGGCTATTAGGTACGACATATATATATATATATATATATATATATATATATATATATATATATATATATATATATATATATATATATATATATATATATATATATATATATGTCGTACCTAGTAGCCAGAATGCACTTCTCGGCCTACTATGCAAGGCCCGATTTGCCTAATAAGCCAAGTTTTCCTGAATTAATATATTTTTTAAATTTTTTTTCTTATGAAATGATAAAGATACCCATTTCATTATGTATGAGGTCAATTTTTTTTTATTGGAGTTAAAATTAACGTAGATATATGACCGAACCTAACCAACCCTACCTAACCTAACCTAACCTATCTTTATAGGTTAGGTTAGGTTAGGTAGCCGAAAAAGTTAGGTGAGGTAGGTTAGGTAGTCGAAAAATCATTAATTCATGAAAACTTGGCTTATTAGGCAAATTGGGCCTTGCATAGTAGGCTGAGAAGTGCGTTCTGGCTACTAGGTACGACATATATATATATATATATATATATATATATATATATATAATATATATATATATATATATATATATATATATATATATATATATATATATATATATATATATATATATATATATATATATAACAGTTGTATATATATATATAACAGTTGTCCTCCCTTCCCAGGGAGGACAACCAGGTGCGCCTTCCCACTCGCGCGAGAAACACCCACGGCAGGAAGAGCAACAGTGGCATATCCGAGACATCAAAAATCAGAACATCAGTCACCAAGAAAATAGAAGAAGGAAACACTATTGGCGCAATACGAGTCATCACCAGTGAGGACTCAATTGCCGACAGAGATGCCGCAACAGCTCAAGCCCTAAGGGAGAAACACCCACCCAGGGCTCCGCGTGAGGACGACATTGTACAAGTGGGGGCTACCGGAGCAAAACCTCCCTGGGTGGCTGAATCTGTGGTCCATAAAGCAGCCATGTCCTTCCCTACAGGATCAGCAGGTGGGTTCACAGGACTAAAACCCAACCACCTCAAGCAAATGCTCAACCCTGCACTGGGTGACATTGCAAAGAACCTCTTGGTGGAACTAACCAGATTCACCAACACATGTCTAGCTGGCAACATACCAGCGTCCATAAGACCTATCTTTTTTGGAGCATCTCTCTGTGCTCTAAAGAAAAAGGATGGAGGGATCAGGCCAATAGCTGTGGGCAATTCTCTCCGGCGTCTCGTCGCAAAGGCAGCTGCAAGAACAGTTAGTGATGCAGCGGCCAACATGCTGAAGCCAAAACAGCTCGGGTTTGGCATTCCACAAGGGTGTGAGGCGGCAGCCCATGCAGCTCGAGCCTTCATCGCCAACATCACAGACGAAAAGGCCCTTATGAAGCTAGATTTCAAAAATGCCTTCAATTTGGTGCGGAGGGATGCTGTACTCCGTGCGGTTCATAGTCATTTCCCTTCCCTCTACCCTTTTGTACATTCATGCTACAGTATGGATCTTAAGCTACTTTTTGGCGAACATGAAATTGACTCGTGAGAAGGCGTCCAACAGGGTGACCCCCTTGCTCCTCTCCTTTTCTGCTTAGTCATCAAACAAGTCACAGAGGTCCTGTCCAGCGAGCTTAACATCTGGTTCTTAGATGATGGTACCCTAGCTGGTTCCCAAGACTCCCTCCTGGAGGACATCAGAAAAATCCAGGAGCAAGGTGCAGTTTTAGGCCTCACCCTGAACCCTTCTAAATGTGAAATAATATGTTCCAACCAGGGCATCGTAGAGAGAATAGAGGGTCTTCTGCCAAATATCCATAAAACTACACCTGAAGTCAGCACACTCCTAGGAGCTCCCCTGGGGTTGAAAGCCACCGATGAGGTCCTTGATAAGAAAATTGCCGACCTTAAGAGGATGGATGGGAGGATTGAGGATATTGATGCTCATGATGCACTCTACCTCATCACCAGATGTCTGTCCCTCCCCAGGTTAACCTACTTTCTGAGGTGTTCACCATCTTACAGTAGCCAAAAACTAAGTGAGTATGACCGGTTACTGAAATCAATGCTAGAAAAAGCTCTTAACCTCTCTCTCGATGACCTACAGTGGAAACAAGCCTCTCCTCCCGTAAGACTTGGGGGCCTCGGAGTTCGAATAGCAACGCAAATCGCTGTTCCAGCCTTCCTGTCCTCCTTATCAGCATCCGACGACCTTGTGAAGGAAATTCTACCTGCCCACTTACATCAGCTGGCAGGTGTACATGATCCCAATTTTACACGCTGTGCCACAGAGTGGGCCTCTCGTGCAGGCCAATCACCTCAACCACCATCCCCAAAAGCCCACAAGCAATCCAGCTGGGATGGCCCCATTGTATACCAAGTTGCTGCAGAGTGCCTGGGTGCTGCAACAACACAACACGACATTGCTCGCCTCACAGCAGTAGCAGCACCACATGCAGGGGATTTCCTGTTAGCAACCCCAATGTCGGCAACTGGCACGCGTCTCACACCACACGCCCTCCGAATTGCTGTGGCCCTCCACCTTGCTGCCCCAATCCACACCAGATATAGGTGTATTTGCGGCGAGGTGGTGGCTGACAGGTACGGCCACCATGGCCTACTCTGCCAAAGCACAGGGGGATGGCACTCGAGGCACAATGAAGTTAACGACATCATCAAGAGGAGCCTCACCACAGCTGGATGCCCAGCTGAAAGAGAGCCCTGTTACCTAATGCCCCGTAACTCTGATGCTCTTATTGGTCGCCCGGATGGTATCACAGTGAACCCCTGAAAGAATGGCAAGCAGTTGGTATGGGACTACACGTGCGTATCAACCCTGGCTAACACCTACATTAACCTCAGTGTTGCACAACCAGGTGGCGCTGCCACCCACAGGGAAGCAGCCAAATCCCGTAAGTATAGAGAACTGGATCACCACTACAATTTTGTCCACATTGCTTCTGAGACACTCGGCGCCTGGGGTAAAAGTGCTACCAGTTTTTTGAAGGAACTGGGTTCTAGGCTCATTGAAACGACAAGGGACCCAAGAGCTGCAAGCTTTCTTTTCCAGCGCCTCAGTGTGGCGATACAGAGGGGAAATGCGCACTGCATCCAGGGTTCCTGCCTGCCATCTGAGGAGCTGGAGGAACTCGACAACCTATGATAACCATCTTTGTAACCCATATGTAACTCCTTTTTTGTAACAAAGTTCAAATAAAGTAAATATATATGTGTACATACAAAAGAATGGGGGTGGTAGGAGAAGATAATATTAGTGTTCAGAGAGAAACCACAAGGTCTCCTCTGAATACTTTTTATTTTCTTCTCCGAGGCTATGGGTCCCCACATTGGCACCAGAGGTGGTACCCTCACAAACTTTATTAAAAAAATAAATAAAATATATATATATATATATATATATATATATATATATATATATATATATATATATATATATATATATATATATATATATATATGCGAACAAGCCTGAATGGTCCCCAGGACAATATGCAACTGAAAACTCACACCCCAGAAGTGACTCGAACCCATACTCCCAGGAGCAACGCAACTGGTATGTACAAGACGCCTTAATCCACTTGACCATCACGACCGGACATAATGAGGTGATAGCCGAGGCTATTTGAACCACCCCACCGCCGGCACTCGGATAGTAATCTTGGGCATAGCATTTTACCAAATCACCTCATTCTTTGGGGCACACGTGAGGAACACTAATGCGAACAAGCCTGAATGGTCCCCAGGACAATATGCAAACTGAAAACAAAGAATGAGGTGATTTGGTAAAATGCTATGCCCAAGATTACTATCCGAGTGCCAGCGGTGGGGTGGTTCAAATAGCCTCGGCTATCACCTCATTATGTCCGGTCGTGATGGTCAAGTGGATTAAGGCGTCTTGTACATACCAGTTGCGTTGCTCCTGGGAGTATGGGTTCGAGTCACTTCTGGGGTGTGAGTTTTCAGTTGCATATGGTCCTGGGGACCATTCAGGCTTGTTCGCATTTGTGTTCCTCACGTGTCTCACGTGAGGAACAAATCTCACAGAAGGGGAGGGCTATTATCTGTGTACAGATCACTAAACGCAGATGACTTTTGGAGAACTTCTCTTCCAATTAAACCAAGATGTAAGAGCACTGGTCAGAGGGATAGAAACCCTAAACAAGAAAATAATCAATACAGAATATGCAATCATATTCAGTGCAACATGTATAAATGAATACCTGCTGCCAGTATTCACCAATATAACTCCACATGACCCAGCAGTCTGCAACACAGAGTTTACAGATATATGTAGGCAAGATGTTGGGGGCCAACTGGCCGAGCAGGCAGCACGCTGGACATGTGATCCTGTGGTCCCGGGTTCGATCCCGGGCGCCGGCGGGAAACGATGGGTTTCTTTCACCCTATGCCCCTGTTACCTAGCAGTACATATGTACCTGGGAGTTAGTCAGCTGTCACGGGCTGCTTCCTGGGGGTGGAGGCCTAGTCGAAGACCGGGCCGCGGGGACACTAAAGCCCCGAAATCAATTCAAGATAACCTCAAGATAAGAAGATCTCATACAGCATCAACTTAACGCGAAGAAGGAAGCCCTCCAAACCCTTACAGAGCAGTCTGAATAGCAGTTAAATAAATGGATCCAGTACAATATCCCCAACCAACTCAAGCACACCATCAACAGTGAACTACTCAAACTAAAACAAAAACACAAAACCTATTTAGAAACTAAGACCCTCCGAAAGTTGACAGCCCTAAACGGTGGACAGTTAAAGATCCCTCGTCCAAAGGATGGCTACATAAACCTCGCAACTTACGATCTTACTAAGGACCAACACGACCTCACTAAACTTGGTCTAAACTGTCAATTCTTTTGAAAACCAAAAGAGCATAAAAAACGCCTTGCGGAAAATCAGCTTTCTGCTGTCCAAAATATATATCATTTTTTAAGTGATATTTATGCGTGTCTAGTCAATCTCCATCTCCACTTCATTCAACACAAAATAATTATTAGTGTGTGACAGATTTTTACACCTTGTAACACACAATGTAACGTAATGCAGAAAATCAGCTATCTGCTGTCCCAAAATATATATCATTTTTGAAATGTTAAGCACAATCGACTTGAGAATGGTCCAGGATAGACCGAAACATCGTCGTCACTTCATTTTCTAGTGTGTGGATTGGTCAACATGTAAAGTGTGTCTACTCCATTACATCCAACACAAAATAAATATTACTGTGTGTGTGTGTGTGTACTCACCTAGTTGTGTTTGCGGGGGTTGAGCTCTGGCTCTTTGGTCCCGCCTCTCAACCGTCAATCAACAGGTGTACAGATTCCTGAGCCTATTGGGCTCTATCATATCAACACTTAAAACTGTGTATGGAGTCAGCCTCCACCACATCACTTCCTAATGCATTCCATTTGTCAACCACTCTGACACTAAAAAAGTTCCTTCTAATATCTCTGTGGCTCATTTGGGCACTCAGTTTCCACCTGTGTCCCCTTGTGCGTGTGCCCCTTGTGTTAAATAGCCTGTCTTTATCTACCCTATCTATTCCTTTCAGAACCTTGAATGTGGTGATCATGTCCCCTTTAACTCTTCTGTCTTCCAGCGAAGTGAGGTTTAATTCCCGTAGTCTCTCCTCGTAGCTCATACCTCTCAGCTCGGGTACTAGTCTGGTGGCAAACCTTTGAACCATTTCCAGTTTAGTCTTATCCTTGACTAGATATGGACTCCATGCTGGGGCTGCATACTCCAGGATTGGCCTGACATATGTGGTATACAAAGTTCTGAATGATTCCTTACACAAGTTTCTGAATGCCGTTCATATATGCCACTGATGTTATGCTCTTGATATGTGCTGTAGGAGATAGGTCTGGCGTGATATCAACCCCCCAAGTCTTTTTCTTTCTCTGACTCCTGAAGAATTTCCTCTCCCAGATGATACCTTGTATCTGGCCTCCTGCTCCCTACACCTATCTTCATTACATTACATTTGGTTGGGTTAAACTCTAACAACCATTTGTTCGACCATTCCTTCAGCTTGTCTAGGTCTTCTTGAAGACTCAAACAGTCCTCTTCTGTTTTAATCATTCTCATAATTTTAGCATCGTCCGCAAACATTGAGAGAAATGAATCGATACCTTCCGGGAGATCATTTACATATATCAGAAACAAGATAGGACCGAGCACAGAGCCCTGTGGGACTCCACTGGTGACTTCACGCCAATCGGAGGTCTCACCCCTCACCCTATCTCTCTGCTTCCTATAGCTTAGGTACTCCGTTATCCACTGGAGCACCTTACCAGCTACACCTGCCTGTTTCTCCAGCTTATGTACCAGCCTCTTATGCGGTACTGTGTCAAAGGCTTTCCGACAATCCAAGAAAATGCAGTCCGCCCAGCCCTCTCTTTTTTGCTTAATCTTTGTCACGTGATTGTAGAATTCTATCAAGCCTGTAAGACAAGATTTACCCTCCCTGATCCCATGTTGGCGATTTGTCACGAAGTCCCTTCTCTCCAGATGTGTTACAAGGTTTTTTCTCACGATCTTCTCCATCACCTTGTATGGTATACAAGTCAAGGACACTGGCCTGTAGTTCAGTGCCTCTTGCCTGTCGCCCCTTTTGTATATTGGGACCACATTTGCCGTCTTCCATATTTCTGGTAGGTCTCACGTCTCCAGTGACTTACTATACACTATGGAGAGTGGCAAGCAAAGTGTCTCTCACACTCTTTCATTATCCATGGTGAGATCCCATCTGGACCAACAGCCTTTCTAACATCCAGATCCAGCAGGTGTCTCTTGACCTCCTCTCTCGTAATTTCGAGCTCTTCCAAGGCTGCCTGGTTTACCTCCCTTTCTCCTAGCACAGTGACCTCACCTTGTTCTATTGTGAAGACCCCCTGGAACCTCTTGTTGAGTTCTTCACACACCTCTCTGTCATTCTCTGTATACCTGTCCTCGCCTATTCTAAGTTTCAATACCGGTTCTTTCACTGTTGTTTTCCTTCTGATGTGGCTGTGGAGTAGTTTTGATTCGGTCTTGGCTTTGTTTGCTATATAGTTTTCAAAACTTTTCTCTGCTTCTCTTCTCACCCTGACGTACTCATTCCTGGTTCTCTGGTATCTCTCTCTGCTTTCTGGTGTTCTGTTATTCCGGAAGTTCCTCCACGCCCTTTTGTTCAGTTTCTTCGCTTCCATACATGCCCTATTATACCATGGATTCTTATGTTGCTTCTCGGATTTTTCACTTTGGGCCGGGATGAACCTGTTTACTGCCTCCTGACACTTTTGGGTAACATAGTCCATCATACCCTGTACAGACTTATCTCTGAGGTCTGTGTCCCTAGGTATTTCACTTAGGAAACTTCTCATCTGTTCATAATTCCCCTTTTGGTATGCCAGCCTTTTGATTCCTAGTTTTTTTTTTTTTTGGGGGGGGGGGGGGAGATAATTCCTAGCTCTACCAGGTACTGAAAGTTCAATACACTTTGGTCACTTATTCCCAAGGGCGCTTCCATCTTAACTTCCATTATATCCCACTCATTTAGGGTAAATATCAAATCAATCATTGCTGGTTCATCTTCTCTCATTCTTGTTGGTTCTTTGATGTGCTGGCTTAGAAAGTTTCTTGTTACCACGTCCAGCAGCTTAGCTCTCCATGTTTCTGGTCCTCCATGCGGGTCTCTGATCTCCCTATCTATCTTCCCATGGTTGAAGTCTCCCATTATTAATAGTCCAGATCCATTCCTGCCAGCAACAGAAGCTGCTCTTTCTATTATGTTAATGGTGGCCATGTTGTTTTTATCATATTCCTGTCGAGGTCTTCTGTCATTTGGTGGTGGATTATATATGACTACGACTATAATTTTTTTCCCTCCATTTGTTATGGTACCGGCTAAGTAGTCACAAAACCTTCACAGCCCTCAATAACCATCTCCTCAAAATCCCAGCCTTTTCTTACCAACAGGGCTACACCACCCCCACCTCTTCCTTCCCTCTCTTTCCTCATAACATAATAGTCCTGTGGGATCACTGTGTTTTTTATTGTTTTCGTGATCTTTGTTTCTGTGAGGGCTATTATGTCTGGGTTTTCCTCTAATACCCGTTCTCCAAGCTCATTTGCTTTATTTGTAATTCCATCTATGTTAGTGTACATTACTTTGAGGCTCACATTCTTCTGTCCCTTCTCAAATCGCCTCCTTGGTGAGTGTTCTGCTGGTGGGGGAAGCTGTTCCATGGGTGTGAGGACCTGTGAGGTGGATAACAGGGTCTCAGAGGATACTGGGATGAGGGGCGGGGGATCCAGTGAAAGGGGAGGGACAGGGAGGGGATGGGGTGAAAGGGGTGGGAGGCCAGGAAGGAAAGGGGAGGAGGGAGGACTCAGTGGGAGGAGGGGAGGGGTATAAAGGTAGGGATTGGGTGTGGGGGGAGGGAGATTTGGCTGAACATTTGAGTGGGGGGCAGGGAGGGTTTGGGGTAGGGGGATTTTCTATGCAGAGGAGGGTGGCGGGGTTGTCCTCCCTTCTGGTGTTACTGGGTAGCTGGTTGTGGGTTCCCCCTCGCCTCTGGGGGTGTTGTGTTGGGAGCTGTGACTTCCTGGTTTTGCCCTTTCGCCTCTTCCTTGCTTCTGCTGCCACGGCTCTCTCCTCCCTTGTCATGTCTCTCTGGAGGAATACATTTTTTAATTTTCCCAAGTTTTTCAGGGAGCTCTTCCTTGATAGAATCTTCTCCTTTGTGCTCTCGTTTGCAAACACTGTCTTTATCACTCGGTCTCGGTCTTTGTTGTACCAACCTAGCCTGAAAACCTTCTCAGTGCTATGCTCAGCCCCTTCCATGTCTAGTGCCTTTAGTACTTCATTCACTGCTGCTTTGTCCTTGTCATTCCACTCTGTCCTATTAGACCCTTCCTGCTCTTTAATACCCACAACAACCACTGATCTGTTCCTTTCTAGCAGTTGGCTAGTGGAGCGTGCCGCCTCCTGTGAGGTGGCTGCTTTCATGGCCACCTCCATCAATGCAGTCATTACTTCAGAGTTATTTTTTTTTAGTATTTCTGCAAATGTTGCTTTTATTGTGGCATTGTCATCCAAAAAACTATTACCACCTTCTCCCTGGATGATTTTCTGAGTCTCAGCCTCGATACCATTCTCTTTGGGAGCTCTAATCTCTTCCTTTGCTGTTGTCAGCTCTCTTTTCAGGTTCCTTATTTCGTTCTTCATTTCCTGCATCATTTCTTGCATCTCACTCTTGATGTCCTCCAGAAACTGGGTGAACATTTCCTTCATTTCGTCACCTTGACTCTTCCAAGTTCCCCTGGTACCTCTGGCTGCCATGCTTGCCCCTGTTCCTATAGTTGTGCTGTGATAGGATTTGTCAGGAGGGCAGAGCGGGATGGGGGAGGGAGGGAGAGAGAGAGAGAGAGAAAGGGAGTGATAAAGGGAGAGATAAATGGGTGGGTGGGGACGATCCGACCCTTCCACTGAAGTGAGAAGAAAGTAGAAGGGGAGGGGGGGGAGGAGATGGAGAGAGAGGAGGGAGGGAGAGAGAGAGGGAGGAGAGAGGGAGAGAGAGGAGAGGGAGAGAGATGGAGAGGGAGAGAGCGGATGAGGGAGAGAGGGGGGGAGGTGTGTGTGTGTGTGTACTCACCTATTTGTGTTTGCGGGGGTTGAGCTTTGGCTCTTTGGTCCCGCCTCACAACAGTCAATCAACTGGTGTACAGATTCCTAAGCCTGCTGGGCTCTATCATATCTACATTTGAAACCGTGTATGGAGTCAGCCTCCACCACATCACTGCCTAATGCATTCCATCCGTTATCTACTCTGACAATGAAAAAGTTCCTTCAAATGTCAAAAATTATGTCAAACATAATGAAATGGATACCTTTATCATTTCATAAAAAAAATATTAAATTCGGGAAACTTGGCTTATTAGGCAAGTCTGGTCTTGCATAGTAGGCCAAGAACTGCATTCCGGCTACTAGGTACAACATATATATATATATATATATATATATATATATATATATATATATATATATATATATATATATATATATATATATATGTCGTACCTAGTAGCCAGAACTCACTTCTCAGCCTACTATTCAAGGCCCGATTTGTCTAATATTGAGGCAGAGTGAGTGAGTGAGAGGATTGGAGTTCTGGTTGG
>NC_091151.1:61702009-61792009 GCF_040958095.1 Procambarus clarkii
AGGCAGAACAGAAAAGGAGCAAGGGGGTCACCTTGTTGGACACCTTCTTGTGATTCAATTTCATGTTCCCCAAAAAGCAGAGTTAGATTCTTGCTGTAGCATGAGTTTACAAACGGGTAGAGGGAAGGAAAAAGGCGATGAACTGCACTGAGTACTGCATCCCTTCTAACCAGATTGAAAGCATTTTTGAAGTCCAGCTTTATCAGGGCTTTTTCATTCGTAATGTTGGCAATGTAGGCTCTAGCTGCATGAGCCGCTGCCTCACACCCTTGGGGAATGCCAAACCCAAGCTGTTTTGGCTTCAGCATGTCGGCTGCTGCCTGACTAACTGCTCTAGCAGCAGCCTTAGCGACGAGACGCCGGAGTGAATTGCCCACAGCTATCGGTCTGATTCCTCCATCTTTTTTCCTCAGGGCACAGAGGGTAGCGCCAAAAAAGAGAGGCCGTATGGTCTCTGGTATGTTGCCAGCTAGACATGTGTTGGCGAATCTAGTTAGTTCCACCAGGAGGCTCCGTGCAATGTCTCCCAGTGCAGGGTTGAGCATTTGTTTGATGTGGTTGGGTCGTAGTCCTGTGAACCCACCTGCTGATCCTGGTGGGAAGGATAAAGCTGCTTTGTGCACCATGGATTCGAGCACACACAGGGGTTCTGCTCTGGTGACACCGACTAGGGGGACACTGTCGTCACGAGGAGCTCTGGGTGGGTGTTTTTCCCTCAGGGCTTGTGCTGTATTGGCATCCCTGGTGGCAACTGTGTCTTCACTGGTGATGACTCTGATCGCCCCTATTGTGTTGCCTTCTTCTATTTTCTTGCTGACTGTTGCTCTGATTTTGGATGCCTCGGTTCTGCTGTTGATACCTTTCCTGCGGTGGGTGTTTTTGGCACGGGTGGGGAGGGGTGCCTGGTTGTCCTCTCTAGGAAAACTATTTATAGCCATAATGACCGACGAAGCTAGTGATTTGTCTCTCCTTGCAGGGACAGCTAGGCATATGTTTCCAAACAGGAGAAGGTTGTGCCATGCTTGGATAGTTCCGGGGGAGTCATTGACCTTTTTCAAGAGGCTGGATAGTTTGGCTGCTGCCTGGGGCCGGGCAGCTTTGGGGATGTGCTGCAAGGTTCCAACCGATGTTGCTTTGATGGCTTCTAGTAGGTTCTCAGTCGAAATGAAGCTGTTGGAGGTGTTTTCCCTGACTGCTGGAGTGGGGCCTTGATTGATACTCTCTTTGGGAGGGCGCCACATACCCGGACAATCGGTTCCGTTGTGAGCATGCTTGCGCACATCTCCGTTACGCTTGAGTCTCCACACCTTGTCACACACTTGGCATGTGCCATACCTGTCGTCGATTGATGGCTCCTCTTGGCTGAGAGAATACTGTATTACTGAGAGCATACTGTATTATATAGCAGTATGTATTTCTAGCAGTATATATATATATATATATATATATATATATATATATATATATATATATATATATATATATATATATATATATATATATATATGTCGTACCTAGTAGCCAGAACGCACTTCTCGGCCTACTATGCAAGGCCCGATTTGCCTAATAAGCCAAGTTTTCATGAATTATTATATTTTCTCTAATTTCTTTCTTGTGAAATGCTAAAGCTACCCATTTCATTATGTATGTGGTCAATATTTTTTTATTGGAGTTAAAATTAACGTAGATATATGACCGAACCTAACCAACCCTACCTAACCTAACCTAACCTATCTTTATAGGTTAGGTTAGGTTAGGTAGCTGAAAAAGTTAGGTTAGGTTAGGTTAGGTAGGTTAGGTAGTCGAAAAAGAAATAATTCATGAAAACTTGGCTTATTAGTCAAATCGGGCCTTGCATAGTAGGCTGAGAAGTGCGTTCTGGCTACTAGGTACGACATATATATGTATATATATATATATATATATATATATATATATATATATATATATATATATATATATATATATATATATATATATATATATATATATATGTCGTACCTAATAGCCAGAACGCACTTCTCAGCCTACTATTCAAGACCCGATTTGCCTAATAAGCCAAGTTTTCATGAATTAATGTTTTTTCGTCTACCTAACCTACCTAACCTAACCTAACCTAGCTTTTTTTGGCTACCTAACCTAACCTTACCTATAAATATAGGTTAGGTTAGGTTAGGTAGGGTTGGTTAGGTTCGGTCATATATCTACGTTAATTTTAACTCCAATAAAAAAAAATTGACCTCATACATAGAGAAAAGGGTTGCTTTATCATTTCATAAGAAAAAAATTATAGTAAATATATTAATTCGGGAAAACTTGGCTTATTAGGCAAATCGGGCCTTGAATAGTAGGCTGAGAAGTGAGTTCTGGCTACTAGGTACGACATATATATATATACATATATATATATATACATATATATATATATACATATATATATATATACATATATATATATACATATATATATATACATATATATATATATATATATATATATATATATATATACATATATATATATACATATATATATATATATATATATATATATATATATATATATATATATATATATATATATATATATATATATATATATATATATATATATATATATATATATATATATATATATATATATATATTAGTATATTTTGGTAGCAGTCTTTCCTGTAGACATATATTATTAAATATGACCGAAAAAGTAAGATTAATAATTCTAACACGAATTTTCTCAATCTTTCGTACATTACGCTTCACTGTTGGAGGTAAATCAAAAATCACTTCTCCAAAATTCATTTTTATTTCTAGTCTGACGCGACACGGGCGCGTTTCGTAAAACTTATTACATTTTCAAAGACTTCACAAATACACAACTGATTAGAACTAGCGTTTCCCTGATTTTATATCTACATTTGAGTGAGGTGGGAAGGGTGATGTGGCATTACATTTGAGTGAGGTGGGAAGGATGATGTGGCATTAACACAAGACAGAACACTAGAGGATATTAATAGGGTATTAAAAGTATCAACACAAGACAGAACAGAAACAATGGGTATTGAATAGAAGTGTTTGTAGAAAGCCTATTGGTCCATATTTCTTGATGATTCTATATTAGAGCGGAGTCTTGAGGTGGGTAGAATATAGTTGTGCAATAATTGGCTGTTGATTGCTGGTGTTGACTTCTTGATGTGCAGTGCCTCGCAAACGTCAAGCCACCTGCTATCGCTGTATCTATCGATGATTTCTGTGTTGTTTACTAGGATTTCTCTGGCGATGGTTTGGTTATGGGAAGAGATTATATGTTCCTTAATGGAGCCCTGTTGTTTATGCATCGTTAAACGCCTAGAAAGAGATGTTGTTGTCTTGCCTATATACTGGGTTTTTTGGAGCTTACAGTCCCCAAGTGGGCATTTGAAGGCATAGACGACGTTAGTCTCTTTTAAAGCGTTCTGTTTTGTGTCTGGAGAGTTTCTCATGAGTAGGCTGGCCGTTTTCCTGGTTTTATAGTAAATCGTCAGTTGTATCCTCTGATTTTTGTCTGTAGGGATAACGTTTCTATTAACAATATCTTTCAGGACCCTTTCCTCTGTTTTATGAGCTGTGGAAAAGAAGTTCCTGTAAAATAGTCTAATAGGGGGTATAGGTGTTGTGTTAGTTGTCTCTTCGGAGGTTGCATGGCTTTTCACTTTCCTTCTTATGATGTCTTCGATGAAACCATTGGAGAAGCCGTTATTGACTAGGACCTGCCTTACCCTACAGAGTTCTTCGTCGACTTGCTTCCATTCCGAGCTGTGGCTGAGAGCACGGTCGACGTATGCGTTAACAACACTCCTCTTTTACCTGTCAGGGCAGTCGCTGTTGGCATTTAGGCACATTCCTATGTTTGTTTCCTTTGTGTAGACTGCAGTGTGGAAACCTCCGCCCTTTTCCATGACTGTTACATCTAGAAAAGGCAGCTTCCCATCCTTTTCCGTCTCGTAAGTGAAACGCAGCACGGAACTCTGCTCAAATGCCTCCTTCAGCTCCTGCAGATGCCTGACATCAGGTACCTGTGTAAAAATGTCGTCAACATACCTGCAGTATATGGCCGGTTTCAAGTTCATGTCGACTAAGACTTTTTGCTCGATGGTACCCATGTAGAAGTTTGCAAACAGGACACCTAGGGGAGAACCCATGGCGACCCCATCTACTTGCTTATACATGTGCCCATCCGGGCTCAAGAAGGGTGCCTCTTTAGTACAAGCTTGGAGTAGTTTCCTCAGAATACTTTCTGGCATGTCAAGAGGAGTACAGGCTGGATCACGATACACTCTGTCGGCTATCATTCCGATTGTCTCGTCCACAGGTACGTTGGTAAACAGCGATTCTACGTCCAACGAGGCTCTTATCCCTGTGGCCCGTGCGCCCCGCAGTAAGTCCACAAATTCCTTTGGAGACTTCAGGCTGAAGGCGCAAGGAACATAAGGAGTCAGCAGGCCGTTGAGTCGCTTCGCCAGTCTGTACGTGGGTGTGGGTATCTGGCTAATGATTGGCCGAAGTGGGTTTCCAGGCTTGTGCGTCTTGACATTTCCATACGCATATCCAGTTTTATATTCCCCAATGATCTTTGGCAGGTGGAGTCCGGATTTCTTGGCGTTCACAGTTTCGATCAGTTTGTTGACCTTTGCTTTTAATTCGGCTGTAGTGTCCTTCGTTACCCTTTGGAACTTAGTTTGGTCAGAGAGTATGATGTTCATTTTCGCCAGATATTCGTCTTTTTTAAGAATGACATATATTGGCGACTTGTCACCTCTCCTGACAACTATCTCCTTGTTCTCACGAAGGCTTTTAGCTGCCGCTTTAAGCTCGGGGGACAGTATGGTGCTTCTGTAGTTGCCTCGATTCTTTCCTCCTTCTGCAATAAGTTCTGCTTGCAAGGTATCTTTGGTAGTGACCTTCTTTTGTGTCTCGAGGTCGAATATGTCGTCCAACAGAATTTCCAACTCTACTTTCCGGGCCATTTCACTCGGTCTGGACATAACATGACAGTTTATGCCCAGATTTAGGAGAGTAACTTGGTCCTCAGTGAGGTTAATTCCTGCAAGGTTCAGGAAGCCATCTCTTGGTCGTGGAATTGCCATAGGTCCTCCATATAATGTTGTTAGTTTCTTGATAATCCTTGTTTCAGTGCTGAGGTGATGTTGGTCTGTGAGGATGTCGAGGTGTTGTTCAATGCGGGTACGGATACTATGGTCGATGTTGCTATTTCTCCACTCGTTTGTAGCATGAAGTAGTTGCGTTTTGTTGTCTTTGATTTCATTCTCTGCCTTGTATATCTGATCACGAATCAGATCCTGGCGATATTTTATCGTGAAGGCTTGATTCCTTGCTGCTGGGTCGTGCACTTTAACATTAGTATATTTTGGTAGCAGTCTTTCCTGTAGACATATATTATTAAATATGACCGAAAAAGTAAGATTAATAATTCTAACACGAATATTTGTTAGACGTGCACTTTAACATTAGTATATTTTGGTAGCAGTCTTTCCTGTAGACATATATTATTAAATATGACCGAAAAAGTAAGATTAATAATTCTAACACGAATATTTGTTAGACGGGTGCGTTTTACGAAACGCGCCCGTGTCGCGTCAGACTAGAAATAAAAATGAATTTTGGAGAAGTGATTTTTGATTTACCTCCAACAGAGAAGCGTAATGTACGAAAGATTGAGAAAATTCGTGTTAGAATTATTAATATATATATATATATATATATATATATACATATATATATATATATATATATATATATATATATATATATATATATATATATATATATATATATTTTTTTTTTTTTTTTTTTAAAGTTTGTGAGGGTACCACCTCTGGTGCCAATGTGGGGACCCATAGCCTCGGAGAAGAAAATAAAAAGTATTCAGAGGAGACCTTGTGGTTTCTCACTGAACACTAATATTATCTTCTCCTACCACCCCCATTCTTTTGTATGTACACATATATATTTACTTTATTTGAACTTTGTTACAAAAAAGGAGTTACATATGGGTTACAAAGATGGTTATCATAGGTTGTCGAGTTCCTTCAGCTCCTCAGATGGCGGGCAGGAACCCTGGATGCAGTGCGCATTTCCCCTCTGTATCGCCACACTGAGGCGCTGGAAAAGAAAGCTTGCAGCTCTTGGGTCCCTTGTCGTTTCAATGAGCCTAGAACCCAGTTCCTTCAAAAAACTGGTAGCACTTTTACCCCTGGCGCCGAGTGTCTCAGAAGCAATGGGGACAAAATTGTAGTGGTGATCCAGTTCTCTATACTTACGGATTTGGCTGCTTCCCTGTGGGTGGCAGCGCCACCTGGCTGTGCAACACTGAGGTTAATGTAGGTGTTAGCCAGGGTTGATACGCACGTGTAGTCCCATACCAACTGCTTGCCATTCTTCCAGGGGTTCACTGTGATACCATCCGGGCGACCAATAAGAGCATCAGAGTTACGGGGCGTTAGGTAACGGGGCTCTCTTTCAGCAGGGCATCCAGCTGTGGTGAGGCTCCTCTTGATAATGTCGTTAACTTCACTGTGCCTCGAGTGCCATCCACCTGTGCTTTGGCAGAGTAGGCCATGGTGGCCGTACCTGTCAGCCACCACCTCGCCGCAAATACACCTATATCTGGTGTGGATTGGGGCAGCAAGGCGGAGGGCCACAGCAATTCGGAGGGCGTGTGGTGTGAGACGCGTGCCAGTTGCCAACATTGGGGTTGCTAACAGGAAATCCCCTGCATGTGGTGCTGCTACTGCTGTGAGGCGAGCAATGTTGTGTTGTGTTGTTGCAGCACCCAGGCACTCTGCAGCAACTTGGTCTTCAATGGGACCATCCCAGCTGGATTGCTTGTGGGCTTTTGGGGATGGTGGTTGAGGTGATTGGCCTGCACGAGAGGCCCACTCTGTGGCACAGCGTGTAAAATTGGGATCATGTACACCTGCCAGCTGATGTAAGTGGGCAGGTAGAATTTCCTTCACAAGGTCGTCGGATGCTGATAAGGAGGACAGGAAGGCTGGAACAGCGATTTGCGTTGCTGTTCGAACTCTGAGGCCCCCAAGTCTTACGGGAAGAGAGGCTTGTTTCCACTGTTAGTCATCGAGAGAGAGGTTAAGGGCTTTTTCTAGCATTGATTTCAGTAACCGGTCATACTCACTTAGTTTTTGGCTACTGTAAGATGGTGAACACCTCAGAAAGTAGGTTAACCTGGGGAGGGACAGACATCTGTTGATGAGGTAGAGTGCATCATGAGCATCAATATCCTCAATCCTCCCGTCCATCCTCTTAAGGTCGGCGATTTTCTTATCAAGGACCTCATCGATGGCTTTCAACCTCAGGGGAGCTCCTAGGAGTGTGCTGTCTTTAGGTTTAGTTTTATTGATATTTGGCAGAAGACCCTCTATTCTCTCTACGATGCCCTGGTTGGAACATATTATTTCACATTTAGAAGGGTTCAGGGTGAGGCCTAAAACTGCACCTTGCTCCTGGATTTTTCTGATGTCCTCCAGGAGGGAGTCTTGGGAACCAGCCAGGGTACCATCATCCAAGAACCAGATGTTAAGCTCGCTGGACAGGACCTCTGTGACTTGTTTGATGACTAAGCAGAAAAGGAGAGGAGCAAGGGGGTCACCCTGTTGGACGCCTTCTCGCGAGTCAATTTCATGTTCGCCAAAAAGTAGCTTAAGATCCATACTGTAGCATGAATGTACAAAAGGGTAGAGGGAAGGGAAATGACTATGAACCGCACGGAGTACAGCATCCCTCCGCACCAAATTGAAGGCATTTTTGAAATCTAGCTTGATAAGGGCCTTTTCGTCTGTGATGTTGGCGATGAAGGCTCGAGCTGCATGGGCTGTCGCCTCACACCCTTGTGGAATGCCAAACCCGAGCTGTTTTGGCTTCAGCATGTTGGCCGCTGCATCACTAACTGTTCTTGCAGCTGCCTTTGCGACGAGACGCAGGAGAGAATTGCCCACAGCTATTGGCCTGATCCCTCCGTCCTTTTTCTTTAGAGCACAGAGAGATGCTCCAAAAAAGATAGGTCTTATGGACGCTGGTATGTTGCCAGCTAGACATGTGTTGGTGAATCTGGTTAGTTCCACCAAGAGGTTCTTTGCAATGTCACCCAGTGCAGGGTTGAGCATTTGCTTGAGGTGGTTGGGTTTTAGTCCTGTGAACCCACCTGCTGATCCTGTAGGGAAGGACATGGCTGCTTTATGGACCACAGATTCAGCTACCCAGAGAGGTTCTGCTCCGGTAGCCCCCACTTGTACAATGTCGTCCTCACGCGGAGCCCTGGGTGGGTGTTTCTCCCTTAGGGCTTGAGCTGTTGCGGCATCTCTGTCGGCAATTGAGTCCTCACTGGTGATGACTCGTATTGCGCCAATAGTGTTTCCTTCTTCTATTTTCTTGGTGACTGATGTTCTGATTTTTGATGTCTCGGATATGCCACTGTTGCTCTTCCTGCCGTGGGTGTTTCTCGCGCGAGTGGGAAGGCGCACCTGGTTGTCCTCCCTGGGAAGGGAGGACAACTGTTATATATATATATATTACAAATATATTTATACATATATATATATATATATATATATATATATATATATATATATATATATATATATATATGTCGTACCTAATAGCCAGAACGCACTTCTCAGCCTACTATTCAAGGCCCGATTTGCCTAATAAGCCAAGTTTTCATGAATTAATGTTTTTTCGTCTACCTAACCTACCTAACCTAACCTAACCTAGCTTTTTTTGGCTACCTAACCTAACCTTACCTATAAATATAGGTTAGGTTAGGTTAGGTAGGGTTGGTTAGGTTCGGTCATATATCTACGTTAATTTTAACTCCAATAAAAAAAAATTGACCTCATACATAGAGAAAAGGGTTGCTTTATCATTTCATAAGAAAAAATTTATAGTAAATATATTAATTCAGGAAAACTTGGCTTATTAGGCAAATCGGGCCTTGAATAGTAGGCTGAGAAGTGAGTTCTGGCTACTAGGTACGACATATATATATATATATATATATATATATATATATATATATATATATATATATATATATATATATATATATATATATATATATATATATATATATATATATATATATATATATATATAACTGAAAACTCACACCCCAGAAGTGACTCGAACCCATACTCCCAGAAGCAACGCATCTGGTATGTACAAGACGCCTTAATCCACTTGACCATCACGACCGGACAAAATGAGGTGATAGCCGAGGCTATTTGAACCACCCCACCGCCGGCACTCGGATAGTTATCTTGGGCATAGCATTTTACCTACCTAACCTAATGCGTTGCTTCTGGGAGTATGGGTTCGAGTCACTTCTGGGTTGTGAGTTTTCAGTTGCATATGTCCTGGGGACCATTCAGGCTTGTTCGCATATATATATATATTTATATATATATATATATATATATATATATATATATATATATATATATATATATATATATATATATATATATATATATATATATATGTCGTACCTAGTAGCCAGAACGCACTTCTCAGCCTACTATGCAAGGCCCAATTTGCCTAATAAGCCAAGTTTTCATGAATTAATGATTTTTCGACTACCTAACCTAACCTAACCTAACTTTTTCGGCTACCTAACCTAACCTAACCTATAAAGATAGGTTAGGTTAGGTTAGGTAGGGTTGGTTAGGTTCGGTCATATATATACGTTAATTTTAACTCCAATAAAAAAAAATTGACCTCATACATAATGAAATGGGTATCTTTATAATTTCATAAGAAAAAAAATTGAGAAAATATATTAATTCAGGAAAACTTGGCTTATTAGGCAAATCGGGCCTTGCATAGTAGGCCGAGAAGTGCATTCTGGCTACTAGCCAGAATGCATATATATATATATATATATATATATATATATATATATATATATATATATATATATATATATATATATATATATATATATGTCGTACCTAGTAGCCAGAACTCACTTCTCAGCCTACTATGCAAGGCCCGATTTGCCTAATAAGCCAAGTTTTCCTGAATTAACATTTTTTCTCTAATTTTTTTTTTATGAAATGATAAAGCTACCCATTTCATTACGTATGAGGTCAATTTTATTTTATTGGAGTTAAAATTAACGTAGATATATGACCGAACCTAACCAACCCTACCTAACCTAACCTAACATATCTTTATAGGTTAGGTTAGGTTAGGTAGCCGAAAAAGTTAGGTTAGGTTAGGTAAGGTAGGTTAGGTAGTCGAAAAACAATTAATTCATGAAAACTTGGCTTATTAGGCAAATCAGGCCTTGCACAGTAGGCTGAGAAGTGCGTTCTGGCTACTAGGTACGACATATATATATATATATATATATATATATATATATATATATATATATATATATATATATATATATATATATATATATATATATATATATATATATATATATATATATTGGTGTATACTGGCAGCAGGTTTTCTTTCAAACATGTTTCATTGAATATGACCGCATATTCTGTATTTATTATTTTCTGGTTTAGGGCTTCTATATCTCTAACTATTTTCTTAGCATCAGGGCTTAATTGAAATTGGAGTTCTCCAAAACTCATTTTCGTACTTTTAAGGTGAAGAAAAGAAGTGATTTACTATAGAGTGTATTACACTTATTTGTATAATTTGCACGACGTTTCGAACCTCCATGGTTCATTCTCAAGTGAACAGATCTTACAATACTAGTTGATTTTATACCCGCATTAGGTCAGGTGATAATACAATGAAGGTGAAAACATGGGGGGATACATAAGGGATAAACATAGGGGCTGCAGAAGGCTTATTGGCCCATACGAGGCATCTCCTATCTAAACACAAAGATTAATCCAGTGTAATTGGCCTGTTATGTTGGACATTGTCTTTTGTGCCATATTTATATATATATATATATATATATATATATATATATATATATATATATAATTATATATATATATATATATATATATATATATATATATATATATATATATATATATATAATTATATATATATATATTATATATATATATATATATATATATATATATATAATTGTGGTTGCAGTATTAGCGTAATTTTGGTAGAATTTTATGAGTGACGAGGCTGTTGGTAAGTGATAGCCGTCGCTCTGTCGAGTAACGTAATTCTCGGGAGAAATATATATATATATATATATATATATATATATATATATATATATATATATATATATATATATATATATATATATATATTGTGACGATAATCTCCTTCAAGAGATTGAGCCTGCTCTTCCCTCCAAAAATACGTCACTACAAATATATAAAACTACTATGGAAGAAATGTCCAACAACGACAACAACACCAGCAAGGTTTGCCAGAGCGCAAAACGTATGCAGCCAGGGACACCTGCTTCACCTCAAACCGCCAAACTACCTGTCTTGTTGCCGGCTCCTCGCTGATTGGCCGCCGGTCTGGCTGCAACTGCACTCCACCCACCATACCACTTGATGTCTGGGGCCGCCACGACCTCAGTCCTCAGAATATTCAGTGCTTTCATACGGTTAACACTTCTTCCTGGTAGACTAAAACTTTGGCTTACGTGTACTAAGAGAGGTGATAGCTTAAAGCCAATATTCCTGCACCAATATTTACGTTATTTGCACTTCTTGTTATTGCTCACTTGTCTTAACTTAACTTTTCACTTTGTCATTTAAATTATTCCTATTATTTTGATTGATTGATTTTATTATACGAATTTGTATGTCCATTTTATTCATGTTTTGTTTATCTAACGTAATTAAAATTATATTGTTAAAATTTACTTGTGTTTTGTGTGTCTTCTCCTTACCTTACCACAGACGAAGTTCCAGATTTTCTATTTTTTTTTATTATATGTGACAAGGCCATACCCCTAGCTTTGAACAGCTGAACACCAACGCGTTACCGTCACAATAAATATATATATATATATATATATATATATATATATATATATATATATATATATATATATATATATATATATATATATATATATATATATATATATATATATATCCCATTTGTCATGGCCCTGGGAACAATTCCAGAAATTAGCACCACACTCTGGTATCACTCCATATCACTCCACAGTAATCAATGGCCAGGAATCACTGACGTTACACCTGCAAGATTTCACATGGAATAATATCACTCTGTCTCGCGGACGATCAAAAATGAATGAATTACCACAATTGATTATAAATATTCCATGGACATCCTCTCAGTCCTTGGCTAATCTATGTATACTCTGTTCCCGTGTGTACCCACACACACACACACACTGTACGTCTGTGTACACAAGACGTAAGTCCCTCTGGACTGACAAGATGAGAACAAGGGTGATTATCTCCTCGTCCACACTTCACTTCACCTCTACAGGTGCTTAGTGACAATGCGACGGAACACCTGACTTCGAATTCAAGCTTTAGGGACTAACCAGAAATCTCCAGAAATACACACATAGGTACTTACTCATTAATACTGCCGGCCTTACACACACACCATTCCCATACATCAGGCACCCTGCTACGGGTGGCTGACTCATAGTGGTGGAGATGGCTAGAGCGGTCCTTACGTGGTATCTTACGTGCAATTGGCGAGCACTCGAACCCCCCAACCCCCCTCACAACACGGCTCTTCCATGACGATGAGTAAAGCGGCTGGCGCGGCGGCCCACAGCTGACCCACCATGCGGCCTAGCTGTTTCCGCGCAAACTTGAGTCTCGCTTCAAGCCATACAATAGAATGATGCTATCGGCATATCTCTGTCCACAGACGTGGTACCCCGGCCAGGTTAAAATTTCTGGAATGCTGATGACGGGGGCACTCACATGAGCCCAAACACTAGATGTTTCGGTTGTTGGTTACCAAACTTAAATCCGCGCACTTAACAAGTGCACTTAACAAGTGTACTGGCCTCCACAGGCATAAGAGCACCATTGTAAGTTAGCTGGTGAACCATCCCCTCACACACAGTGTACTGTTGTTTGAGTATCTGGTCATACTGTTATCTTGAATATTAGAGGAAAGACGGCTCAAGACATGATGGACTACATCACACAGAAGTGCAAGGAGGCAGCAGACAAGTTCGTCCCAATACAAGGGGAAATGACATGCAAATGAGAAACCCGTGGTTTAATCAAGGATGTAAGCTAGCAAATCCACTAAGTAAAGGCTTGTGGAGAAACTATAGAAACAACAGAACACTAGAGAGCTGAGAAAGATACCAGAATTCCGGGAATGAATACATCTGGGTGAGAAAAGAGGTAGAGAGGCAATATGAAAATGACATAGCGAGCAAGGCAAAGACTCAACCCAAACTGCTGCATAACCACATCAGGAGGAAAACAATAGTGAAGGAACAAGTAATGAAACTGATGATATGGGCAGAAAGATTCACTACAAACAACAAGGAAGTGTGTGAGGAACTCAATACGATATTCCAGGAGGTTTTCACTTCTGTTTAAGGAGAAGTCCTAGAGATAAGAGAGGGAATATCAAAACAGGACACCACTAGAGGAGTTTGTGACTACCAGTGGGGAGGAGAGGAAGCATCTGCCTGATTTGGATGTGACAAAGGTTATTGGTCCAGATGGAATTTCTCCATGGTTTCTAAAGGAAGGATCAGAAGCTCTATGCATCCCACTCTCCATGGTGTACAACAAATCACTGGAAACAGGTGAACTGCCAAAAATTTGGAAGACGGCCAATGAAGTTCCAATATACAGGAAGGGTGATAGACAGATGGGACTGAACTACAGGCCAGTGTCACTAACTTGCATTCCATGCAAGATGATGGAGAAGATTGTGCGTAAAAAGCAAGTAGAATATCTTGAGAGAAAGAACTTTGTAATGCAACGTCAACAAGGATTCAGAGATGCCAAATCATGCCTAACACGTTTAATTGAGTTCTATGACCAGGCAACAAAAATTTGGTACTAGAGAGAGGGCTGGGCAGAATGCATATTTCTTGACTGTCAGAAAGCCTCTGTCACAGTACCACAAAAGAGACTAGGACAAAACTGGAGATGCAGGCCGGAGTGCAAGGAAAGTACTCCACTGGATAAAGGAGTACCTAAGCAACAGGACACAGCGAGTCACTGTGAGGGGTGAGGTCTGGGAGTGGCAAGGAATCAAAACTGGAATTCCACATGGATCAGTCTTTGGAGCTGTACTGATTCTGAAATACGTAAATGATCTCCCAGAAGGAATTGACTCGTTCCTCTCAATGTTTGCTGACGATGCAAAAACTATGAGGAGAATCAAGACAGAGGAAGATAGTATGAGGCTACAAGATGAGCTAGAAAAACTGAAGGAATGGTCCAACAAATGGCTACTAAAGTTCAACCCAAGTAAATGTAAGGTAATGAAACTAGGAGGAGGAAATAGGAAGCCAGACATTGGATACCGAATGGGAGATGAAGTCGTTCACGAAACGGGCAGAAAGAAAGGTCTATGAGTTGATATCACACCAAACATGTCTCCGGAAGCCCACATAAAAAGAATAACATCAGTGGCCTTTGTGAGGCAGGATAACATCAGAACTTCTTTCAGAAACCTGTGTAAGGAATCCTTCAGAACCTTGTATACAACATATGTAAGGCTAATCCTGGAGTATGCAGCCCCAGCATGGAGCCCGTACCTAGTCAAGCACAAGACGAAGCTGGAAAAAGTTCAGAGGTATGCCACTAGGCTAGTCCCAGAACTAAGAGAAAAAGTTATGAATTATGAGGAACGGCTGCGGGAACTGCACCTCATGTCGCTGGAAGACAGAAGAGCTCGTGGAGACATGATCACCACATACAAAATTCTCAGGGGAATTGACATGATAGACAAGGATGGATTATTTAACACAGGTGGTACATGAACAAGGGGTCAGGTGGAAGCTGAGTTCCCAAATGATCCACACAGACATTAGAGATAACTTTTTCAGGGTCAGAGAAGTTGTTAAACGGAATGCAGTAGGAAGTGAGATGGTGGAGGCTGACTTCATACACAATTTCATATGTAGATATGATAGAACCCAGTAGGCTCAGGAATCTGTACATCAGTTGGTTGGCGGTTGAGAGGCGGGACCTAAGAGCCAAAGCTCAACCCTCGCAAGCACAATTTGGTGAATAAAATTAGGTGAGAACAAGAAGAATGTTTTATTTCTTATTAAGGCAAGTATATACTATGCTGCAAGCCAATAATACTCACAGAGTTTCGGGCATGACAATAGCATCACTGTCGCTCTCGAGGCAAGTAATAAGTGCTTATATAAGTACAGGTGGGATGTCGGACATTTTGATGGTGATCTATTGTTAACAATTTTAACACCATCTTTCTCTCTTAAATTTAGGGTGGAAAATAATTTTGCATAATATTTGGAGTCCGTACACTTCACAAAAGTAAAAAGAAATGTCCATCTCGAACAGCTTATTTCAATATATTACAGAAACAACTTGAATCGTGATGGATTATGCATAATAACAATTGTGGTATCTGTTGACAGGCGGGACAGCCCTTTACTTTGCAGCCGCACGTGGTCATGACAACACTGTGAAGGTCCTCCTCGACGCTGGAGCAGACATCAACGCTGCAGATAATAATAGTAAGAGTCACACTTATGCATCCCAACATTATACAACACTCATGTCACACAACACACCAAACTTATCATTTGACAAAATGCAATATATATATTTTATAATTATACCATAGGAGATAATGTCTGTTTGTGTGTCTGTTCAAAGTTGGAGGCCAAACGTTTCATATACAAAAAATTGTCATATACGTTTCATATACAAAAGTAATCTGCACCATTATTCACTAATGTTACGAAAATTAACAGAAAATTCCTGATGTGAATAATTTGCCCGTACTAGCATTAAAAAGACAATTCTCCCACACCGTTAAAAGTTTCTCAAACAACTTATATACCAGAGTAAGGGTAACTATTCTTGTTTTAGTATTTCACACCACTTAGCTGCTTTTGCTGCCAACCAACCACACATTAGACAATTGTATTTTTTATAAGACAGAGAGAGAGAAAAAAAAAGAGTGAGACAGACACACTGTGAGAGCGTACATTCATTAACCAGGCGTTGCCCACATAGGAAATGCCAGATGTACGTTGTTCTCTTCGGGAGTCACTACAAACTCACAGGCCTCCATGCTGGGAAGCCAGTTGTGGAATCTGGCTTCCAAATTCCACAATTGGAATCGCTGATCCAGAAAGTGAGCAGCGTGAGCGTTTTGCTTCCGCTGCGCCAAGGGTTCCGTATGTCAGGTAGAGATGAAGACCAAGACGGTATTCACCCCCACAAGCCAATACAGAGCCATCCTCACTTGGGTCGTTCTCTCTACAACTTGCATGCAAGCAAATATAGCCGGTAGAGCTTGGATTCTCACACCAATATTTATATAAAGATGTTTGGGGTTAGGAGCTGGAACCTGAACCAACTTAAGAGACAATTGGAATGTGATGTGAAATGGGGCCGTACTGCAGAATGGGGAATGATGTCAAAAGCAAGTGTAATAGCAAAAATAGCTTTATTCAACTACCTACTAATACACAGGCACCCACATTACGTTAATTCAAGAGTGTCATTTCAAATCTGTCAATACCACAATTGCAGTAGGTCTCCTGACCCACCACCTGACAGGTGTATAGAGTCATAAGGCCTCGACCCACTGTTGCAGTAGGTCTCCTGACCCACCACCTGACAGGTGTATAGACTCATAAGGCCTCGACCCACTGTTGCAGTAGGTCTCCTGACCCACCACCTGACAGGTGTATAGACTCATAAGGCCTCGACCCACTGTTGCAGTAGGTCTCCTGACCCACCACCTGACAGGTGTAAAGAGTCATAAGGCCTCGACCCACTGTTGCAGTAGGTCTCCTGACCCACCACCTGACAGGTGTAAAGGAAATCAAGGCCTCGACCCAGGTCATCAGCAACAGTTTACTAACCTGAAACACTTCGTGCACATTCTTGGCAAATATCAAAATACTTCACTACCACAATACATCAACATATATAAATGCATACATAACAGTGTCATTAGGACACACAACAATACCAACAATTGCTTTAACAATCAATGTCACCAAGACATTCAATCACCTACGTAACACATGTAACTTGAACATCAAACAAAACATATACAATTAACATTTAATTTTTCAATTAATTACCGTTAATTAATTAACCACAATTATATTAATTACGGTCACTTAGATGGTCAACAAATCAACAGTTACATCAACGTCACTTTCACCCAGGCAAGTGTCCAATCAAAGACAATTACGTTTATCACTGTCACCTCGCCAATTAACAATCACTTAATTACATTAATATATTGTTTATCAATTAGACGAAACAATCAATTAACAGCTTAATACACTGTCAACCGACAGCTATCAAATAAAATAATGACTTTACTAATTACAATAATAATTTTACTAATTACAATAATAATTTTACTAATTACATTAATGAATCACTACCAAGGATATCACTGGGACAATCCAACACCACACAATAATTACAAACACAATTTAAGAACATAAAAACATAAAAACAAAGGCAACTGCAGAAGGCTTATTTGCCATTACGAGGCAGCTGCTATTTATAACCACCCAATCCCACTCATATACATGTCTAACCCAAGCTTGAAACAATCGAGGGACCCAACCTCCACCACGTTACGCAGTAATTGGTTCCACAAATCAGCAACTCTGTTACCGAACCAGTATTTACCCAAGTCTTTCCTAAATCTAAACTTATCCAATTTATACCCATTTTTTCGTGTTCTGTCTTGTGTTAATACTTTTAATACCCTATTTATATCCCCTTTGTTATGTCCATTCATCCACGTGTAAACCTCTATCATGTCACCCATAACTCTTCGCCTTTCCAGTGAATGCAAATTAAGCTTTGTTAATCTTTCTTCATATGAAAGATTAGATTTCTAATTTGGGGAATTAACTTAGTCATCCTACGCTGGACACGTTCAAGTGAATTTATATCCATTCTATAGTATGGCGACCAAAACTGAAATGCATAATCTAAATGGGGCCTAACCAGAGCAAGATATAACTGAAGAACAACACCAGGTGTCTTGTAACTAACGCTTCGATTAATAAATCCCAGTGTCCTACTTGCCTTATTACGAACACTCAGGCATTGATCCTTTTGTTTTAAATTCTTACTAATCATAACTCCCAGGTCCGTTTCGCAATCCGACTTCGCAATCTCAACACCAACAAGCTCGTATCTTGTAACTCAATCATCATTACCTAGCCTCAGAACTTTACATTTATCAGCATTAAACTGCATCTACCAATCTTTTGACCATTTAAAAAATCCTATTTAGATCAACTTGAAGTGATAGTGAGTCTTCTTCCGTGTTAATTTCCCTACCGATTTTTGTATCATCTGCAAATTTGCAGATGTTGCTACTCAAACCTGAATCTAAATCATTTATATATATTATAAACAACAGAAGTCCCAGGACAGAGCCCTGAGGTACTCCACTAACAACATTATCCCTCTCTGACTTAACCCCATTTGTACTAACTCTCTGTTTCCTTTGGAATAGCCATGCCCTAATCCAACTTAATATACCATCCCCAATACCATGAGTCTCTATTTTTTTAATCAGTCTTTCATGTGGCACTGTATCAAAAGCTTTGCTAAAGTCAAGGTACACAACATACAATCCTTACCACTATTAACTGCCTCAACTATGCTGGAATAAAAGATAGCAAATTTGTTAAACATGAACGGCCATTTGTAAAACCATGTGGCGACTCATTTATTAATTTATGTTTTTCAAGATGACGACAAATTGTATTTGCAATTATCGATTCAAGTAACTTTCCCACAATAAACGTTAGGCTAATTGGCTGATAGTTTGACGCAAGTGATCTATCTCCTTTCTTAAAAATTGGTACCATATTAGCTACCTTCCATGACTCTGGCACTCTACCTAACTATTGATTTATTAAATATGGTAGACAGTGGCTCGGAAATCTCCTCTTTGCATTCTTTAAGCACCCTGGCAAACACTTCATCCGGCCCTGGGGATTTGTTTGGTTTGAGTTTTACTATTTGTTAAATTACATCCTCCCTGGTAACTGCTAAACTAGTCAACCTGTCCTCGTCCCCACCCACATATACTTGTTCGGCTGAAGGCATATTGTTAAGCTCCTCTTTAGTAAATACAGATATAAAATATTTATTAAAAATACTACTCATCTCCTCGTTATTATCCGTTATTTGACCTGTCTCAGTTTTTAATGGACCTATCCTTTCCCTAGTCTTAGTTCGATATAACTGATAAAACCCTTTAGGATTTGTCTCGCTTGCCCTGCTATGCGAACTTCGTAGTTTCTTTTTGCTTTCCTTATCTCTTTTTTAACATTTCTAACCAGTTGAACGAATTCCCTTTCTAAACTTCCCCATTCTTAATCCTTTTGTACCACGCTCTCTTTTTACCTATAAGGTTCTTCAGATCCTTTGTTATCCACTTTGGATCATTAGTATTCGATCTATTCAATTTATATGGTATACTACGTTCCTGGGCTTTGCTTAGAATATTTTTAAATAGGTTATATTTTGAATCCACATCGAAATCCCCATTTCCGTCACCTGTCACTGGGTTCACATCTCGCCCACACCCCATCCCCAAGACATTCCAGTCTATTTGACCCAAAAAAATTCTTAGGCTATTGAAATCAGCTTTTCGAAAATCAGGCACTTTAACAGAATTATCTCCTACAGATCTATTGCATTCTATGATAAATCTGATTTCTTTATGATCACTATTCCCTAGCTCACTCCCTATTTCCATGTCCTTAATTTGTGTTTCCCTGTTAGTTAACACTAAATCTAAAATATTATTTTAAAATTTTATATAAAAAATTATTATATTATATATAATATAAATATTATTTAGACTTGATATCAATATTAGTGTGCCACACAGACAACCACTATTTACTTTTGTGCCACTGAGACAACCGTAGTAGTGAATCTCTTCTCAATACTTGTCCCAGATGTTAGCATCCTAAATCATTCACACACACACACACACACACACACACACAATACGTCACCTGTCAATCACTGTTATGGTATCAACACCATTGCTGGAGTGAGGAGTGACGATATCAGCGCCATCTATGGACCTGTACTCCAACTCCAAGGCATCAAGTGAAACGAAGACTACGTCATCTGTTGTCGGAGGTGTGACGTCTGTGAAAGACTCCTGTTTCATATCTCAGTTAGGAGATGAGATCGTTGGTGATGATCTTTGGTGAGTGACGTGACGATATCAACCCCATCTAAATTTTATCCAATAACATTTCACCGTTCCCAAGTGAAAGGTTTCCATCCTATGTTCTCCTTGTCTTCCGTCTTGCTATTGACTTTTATGTTCACAGATGTGACGTAGAAGGTTATTGCACTCTGAAAATAAGTTTACCTTGGGCTGTCCAGAACTCTTGACGTTTCCTGCGAGGACAAGTGGCCGCCATCGGTATTAAGCACGCAGTTGGCTCTTGTACTTAGGCAATGATTGTGTGGACCGACGTACCCGGAATTTGGCCAAGAGGAGTTACCAGACGACAGTAGTGGGCGTCTGCTGAGAAGTGCTGCTAGTGTGTTGCTAGAGACTTCTGTCAGGGTGTTAAAGACCATGGAAGTGATTATTTGTGACCTCTGTCAATGTGTTGCTGAAGCTCTCTGCCAGTGTTTCTGGAGATCAAATGTGGGGTATTGGGACATTGTGACGATACGGTGTGTGGACTTGCTCATGCTGAGGAAGGTGAACTCGACGGTGAATAACACTGAGCGTGGACGACGTATACGTGAAGATAGTGGACTCACCGGGTTTTGAGGAACACTGCAGATATATTGAGTGTCCTGGGTGAACGCAACACTGTGTACATAGGTGTAGTTATACTTCCATAGATGATATATTGGTGAAGGTGTAATTGCATCTTGTTTACTCCCCTTTATTCCTTGCACTATTACTTGCTACCGCCAATTCTTGAGAACTTACCATTGACTTGCAGGTGGGATCATAGAAGAAGAGACTCTAAGGCACATTACGCAGAACCCGGTTACTGGCTCACGCGGACAATTACAGTCACTAATGACAGGCCAAGGAAGGTTAAGAGCTGTCAAGCAGACAGATTAACACATTCCACGATCCCTTTGGACACTTCCCCAGAAAACTTGTTGTGAGATACTATGATAATCCAAGATCGGGTAATTACTAATTACCAAATTAATGAGTGCACACTATATTAACAATACCCGGAAATTGTACTTGCATACAGATTCACACCCTGACACGCTCATACACCCAGCAGCTGCTGTAGATGATGGTCAGCGTGGCAGATAGGCTGTACATATGAGCGAGGAGACCCAGAACTATACCCATATTAATGGATAGCGTCCACCTCCAGCTATCAGATGATCGATGTTAAATCTAGGAGTTAGGATTTGCAATACACAGGGCTGATCTTATCACACAGACAAGACCCTAAGAGCACCAGCACAATTTGCAACAATCACTGTTTAATGAGGTTTAATTTAAACCCCACACTTTTCAACGACGGATAATATCTTCAGTCATGTGCGATTTATATTTCTCCCATAACTCTGTTGGAGATGAAGGAGAGTCGGTGGTCAGTATGATTGCAAACAATGCACGAATTTGATTTGGATGTGTCGTGTTGGAAGCGTCATTAATGCCTACATTCCAGTGTCGGTCGTTCGCCAATAAATTCCGAGCTTGACGTTTACTACCGAAAGTGGCATGTATCTCAATGGCTGGAAAGATGTTGGACCGGGCACATTTACCAACAGCATACGAAGAAAGAAGCATTTTTCTTGATTGGGATGCACGGTGTACAGTCTGCCTATCGTAGTTTATTTGAATATGCCAGGATGTCCGTCGACTCGTTGACCTCGTTTGCGTCGATCAAATGATTTTCTACTGGCATTCCATGTGTAATACGGAGGCACTTCCGAATACAGCAGTGTTTACGCAAACGTGTCATTTTGACATAACGTGAAGAAAACGGTTAACGTTGTAGCCGGTGGATTCATAGCTGTTTGTTGCACATTTGCAGCTGTGAAATAAACGTGTTGTCCATTTTCTTGTTAAAAACAAAAACAAAAAATACTAACGAAATATTTCAATTCAAATGCAGATCAATCGTTCACCCCTCAATTTCACTACCAATTGCACTGAAAAATAAGAAGAACAGTTAGAAAAACGAAAAATAAAACAATGAAAAAGAAACAAATAAGCTATACCCACGAAATGAATGGTATGGTAGACAACACGGCTCAATTCCAACGCAACGTCACACACTTTAATTAAATCTAAATGAAAATAAATATAAATTTATGAAAATTCAATTTATCAATGCAATCGGAAACATTGAAATGGAAACATAACGTATTTTGTATATCGTGTCCTGCTCTTATGTGCAACAGATGGCGCTGTTTTAAAAAAAACGCATGTTTTTACCTGTCACAGGTTTGGCATCTAAATAGTAGGTATATAAAAACACGCAAGTATTCGAATAGAACGTTGTGTTCAAATTTCAAAGCAATCGGTGAAGAACTTGTGGAAATTACAACGTGTGTTGAGCTGCCGTCTTTCAGATGGCACTGTTTTTCAAAAAAAGCATGTTTTTTCCTGTTATAGGTGAGGCATGTATATAGTAGGTATATGAAAACACTTGCCAATTCGAATGCAATTCTGTGTCAAAATTTCACAGCAATCGGTAAAGAGGTTTCGAACATTTCCCTAACATGAAAAACGTCCGAAAAACAAATCTTAAAAAAAAAAACGTGTTTTTTCCCGTCACCGACCTGACATCTATATAGTATGTAAATAAAAACTCGCTCTGATGCGATGGGAACGTTGTCAAAATTTCAAGGCAATCGGTGAATAACTTTCGGAGATTAGCGATTTTGAACAAACGAACATTTCCATTTTTATTTATATAGACTAGCTGTACCCGGCCACGCGTTGCTGTGGCTCAGCAACGCATGTGTGTTGCTGAGCCACAGCAACCTTCCCCTGTCTCCCAGTCCTTCCCAACATTCCCCCCTCCCTGGTCCCCTCGTCCTCCCAACTATTCCTCACTCCCTCGTCCCTTTTTCCTCCCCTTCATCCTCCACTCCAGCATCCCCTCGTCGTCCCCACAATCTCCTACTACCCCGTCCCCTCATCCTCCCTACCATTCGCCCCCTCTCCCCCGTCCCCTCGTTCTCCCAATCATTCCTCACTCCCTTGTTCCTTTTTCCTCCCATTCATCCTCCACTCCACCATCCCCTCGACTTCCTAACCATTCTCTACTTCACCATCCCCTCGTCCTCCACACAATCTCTTACTCCCACGTCCCCTAGTCCTCCCTACCATTCCCCCCTCCCCGTCCCTTCGTTCTCCCTACCATTCCCCTCCTCCCCCGTCCCCTTGTCCTCCCCACTATCCTGTCCCCTTGTCCTCCCCACTACCCTGTCCCCTTGTCCTCCCCATTATCCTGTACCCTCGTCATCTCAACCATTCTCCATTCCCCTCGTCCCCACCATCCCCAACTCCCCTGTCCCCTCGTCTTCCCCCAGCATTACCGCCTCCCCGGTCCTTTCGTCCTCACCACCATTCCCCATTTCCTCGTCTGATGATCAAATGATCTGATGTTCCCATCAGAAAATTGGGAACATCAAATGATCTGGGACTAGATTCACAAAGAAGTTAGGCAAACACTTACGAACCTGTACATCTCTTCTCAATCTTTGGCAGCTTTGTTTAGAATTATTAAACAGTTAATGATGTTCGAAGTACCAGGAGGCTGTTTATAACAATAACAACAGTTGATTGACAAGTTTTCATGCTTGTAAACTGTTAATAAATGCAACTAAAGCCATCAATGTACCCTCTAGTAAGTACTTGCATAACTGTTTCGTGAATCTGGCCCCAGATGTCCTCATCACTGAAATATAAGAAAAAAAGTTCAAAAACGAAATGAAAAGTAATGAAAAAATAGAAAAACAAACTATACTCAAGAAATGAACGGTATGGTTAACAAGAAAACTCAATTCCTACACAATGTTACACAAAATAATTAAATCAAAATTAAAATAAATCGAATTTTATGAAAATTTCATTTATAAATGAAATCAGAAACATTGAAATGGAATCATAACATATTTAACATAGCATGGTTGATCTTATGTGTAACATATGCCGCTGTTTATCAAAAACGCATGTTTTTACCTGTCACTGGGGTGGCATTTATATTGTAGGTATATGAAAAGAAGCGCCTATTCGAATGCCACGTTGTGTCACAATTTCAAAGCAATCGGTGAAGAAATTTCGGAGATTACAGCGTATGTTGCTCTTACGACCAACAGATGGCGCTGTTTTTCAAAATAAGCATTTTTTTCTTGTCACAGGTGAGGCAGGTATATAGTAGCTATATAAAAAGACGAGCCTATTCGAATGCAACGTTGTGTCAAAATTTCAACGCAACCGGTAAAGAGGTTTCGATGATTTCCCTCGAATGAAAAAAACAGTTTTTCAGAAAAAGCATGTTTTTTACCGTCACAGACGTGACGTCTATATAGTATGTATATAAAAACCTGTTCGGATGCGAATGGAAGGTTGTGGAAAAATTTCAGAGCAATTGGTGAAGAAATTCCGGAGATTAGCGATTATGAACAAACGAACATTTCCATTTTTATTCATGTAGATTATACGATTTTTTTTTTTTTTTTCATTTTAGCAGGGATAATCCTGCGCGGGCCCTAAGCCTCTGACTGGCCCACTAAGTGTTGCTTGATTCTGTTTTACCTGGGCGGAGGATGAGTATGTATGACTCGTATGGTCGCTTCAGTAAGATTTTGCCATATGTGTTTAACAACTTCCTCTGCTCTGTTGAATCGAAGGTGAAATCTTAACGGGTTTGTAACTGTGCACTGTGTTAGATAATGTTCCAGTGGTCTGTTGTGTGTGTAACTGTGCACTGTGTTAGATAATGTTCCAGTGGTCTGTCGGGCATTTCTCCACAGTGTTGACATTTCCTCTCACCTTCCGGAACCCGTAAGCCTATTTCCCATGCACATGGGTATCCAAGCCTGATGCGATGTAAGTGCACTTCTGTTGTTCTACTGCCCCCGTTCATCAAACTAAGGGGTTCGTAGTTGGTTGAATTCTTGTACCAACCCGCAGATCCTGATGTTGCAACTGCTGTGTTGTGGTCACTGTACAACTTTCGCATTGCTCTGTTTCGAATCACTTTCTTCATCTGGGAGAGACTCTGTGGTATGTAAATGTCTACATTCCTCCACTTAGTAGCAAGTTTTGCAGCTTCGTCTGCAATGTCATTACCTAATAGTCCCACATGACTTGGCACCCAGTTGATAAGTACCCGTCGGCCTTGTCGTTTGAGTGTGTGCATGAATGATAAGACATTGGTGATCAGATGGATGTTATCACATATGTGTTCCTGTTGCAAGGTTTCAATGGCGGTTCTCGAATCTGTATGGATGATAACATGTTGTCGGTGTTCAGCAAGAGCATGTTCCAAAGCCTTTTGAATGGCTAGCATCTCAGTCTGTAAAGTCGAACACCCATTTGAGAGCCTCCAACTACATACAGAGTTTCCTGCTTTAACTGCAGCTCCGGTTTCTTGTCCCTGCTGATCTACTGACCCATCCGTGAAGTAAGTGAAGCTGTCGGATGCCATGTTTGCTTCTATATGCATCTGTGCAAAGTGACGGAGCAGATGAGGATGTGTCTGGTTCTTCTTCCCGTCAAGAGCCATAATCTGAAAGTCTGCTGGCAGAGATTCCCAAGGGGCTTGTATAACAAAGTCTGCATGTATGTCGTCGACACCCCTCTCAGTGACTGTGTTTGCCATATCGAATGTATCGATGGCGTTTATCGCACAATGGGTCCACCTGTTGCCATTGGAGGCTCTTCTGTCCAGAGTTAGTGCTCCAGTGATCATATCTTTAAGTGAACTGATTCTAGGTCTAGTCAATATCTTGGTCAGCATGCACGCAGCAATCCCCTTTACCCTTATTTCAATCGACGTTAGCTTTGTCTCTAGTCTTAGGTTCAGGATTTTAGTCCATCTGGGAGCACCTGTTATGACTCGCAATGCATCATTTTGAAGAACCTCAACGTTTGCCCACTGACCAGGAGAAAGAGTGAGTAAGGCAGGCGCTGCATAATCAACCAGGGAACGAACGGCGTGTATGTAAAACATTCTCAACACTCTGTGTCCCGCTCCTAGACGGGGCCCTGTGATTGCTCTCATTATATTTATTCGTGACTTTGCTTTCTCCTTTAGATATTGAATTTGCTTATGGAATGTCATTTTAAAATCAATCCACACTCCGAGATATCGATATTGTGTAACCCACTGAAGGTTAATGTCCTGAATGCGTAGGTGCCTGTCTGGAGCCTTACCACCTAGTCTCATCGCCTTAGACTTCTGTGCAGATATTTTTTAGCCCTAAAACACTGCATTCAGATGCCACTTGATCTAAAGCACCTTGAGTTTTATTTAGAAGTGAAGGACCCATAATGACTAATGCTAGATCATCAGCATAGCTTAGCAATGTAACCCCTTCTGTAAAGGACATGGTAACAAGGTTTTCCATAAGGATGTTAAAAAGACTAGGACTGAGGACTCCTCCTTGTGGAGTCCCATTCTCGTGCAAGTGGTAGTCCGACACTTGTCCTTGCAACTTTACTCTGGCATACCTGTGACTTAGGTAATCTTGAATCCATGCTAGCATTTTCCCCCTCACACCTTTTTTAACTAAGGTGTGTAGTATTGCTGGCGGGCTTGCAAGTTCAAACGCTTTTTCCAGATCAAGGAAGACCACTATAGCTGGACCCGAGTTAACTGTTCCTAGTAATGTTGCTATGCAGTTTGCAGTACCTACTCCTCTAGTGAAGCCAAATATGTGTTTATGAAGGTCTCCAGTCTTCCACAGTAGCCTATTTAAGACCATCCGTTCTGCAGTTTTACTAACGCATGATGTTAATGAAATGGGTCTGTAGTTGCCAGGTTCTTTCGGCTTAGGAATCGGGATAATGTCTGCTTTCTTCCAAGAGGGCGGTAGTTTGCCTTGCTGCCAAGACGCATTGATGACGTCCAATATCCCTCGGTCTCCAGCAGGACCTGCATGTGCGATCATTGAGTATGTAATGTTATCAGCACCTGGTGCAGTGTCCTTACCACCTTTTTTGGCTCTGCTTAGTTCCTGTTCGGTGAAGGGACAGTCACATTCGTCATGTATAGCTATGCCCTCATGAATGACTGTCATCCTCTCTTGTTTTAAGTGTTCTTGCTGCCTCCGGACCATTGCAGGAAGCTGATATGAAGCTGTTCTTTCTGCAAATTGGAGAGCAAGTCTCTCAGCCTCCTGCAATGGTTGAATACATGCCTGTGGCCAGGCTGGTCGACCTGATATAGTTTTAATCTGACCCCATATCTTGCCAAGACTACTATGTTCATTTAGAGTGTGACACCACTCAAACCGTCTTGCCTCCTTTACTTCTCTAGAAACTCGCCTTGCTTCAGATATCACCGCTCGTAGCAGAGTTCTTCCTTCTGGTGTGGGGTTTCTCTTTAGATGTTTTCTGAAGATGTTGACTCTGTGGTTCTGTTCTTTAACGTCATTACTATAGAACCAATAGTTCTTTCGTTTCGTGTTACCTGTGATAATGATTGGAATAGCTGTGTTCGCAGCAGTCGCAACGGCTTCCTGCAGATTGGTCTCGTGTATGTTCAAATCCTCAGGTGGCGTGTACGTTGCATACCATTTTTCAAGTTCTTCCTCGTATACATTCCAATTGGCCTTTCCTAAATTCCACCGAGGCTGCGCAGGAGGTGTAGGAGGTCGTGCCAGGTTTAGTGTCGTGACAGTAGCATAGTGGTCACTGGTGATCACCGGGTCTACTTCCCACTTCGCCTGTTGCTGGAGTGCTGTTGAGATGAATGTAAGATCAAGGGAACCTCCTAGAATGTGAGTGGGTTCCCCAGTGTTGAGAAGTGTAATTTCAGGTACTTCTCGCAGAGCTGCAGCTAAATGGCGCCCATCTGCATTGGCTGGCCCAGTTGCACCTAACTCTGGATGATGAGCATTAAAATCTCCAGCAATAATTAAATTTTCCTGCGTGGCCAAGGCAAGCACTGCTCTGCTTCTAGTTTACGTCTAGGGGGCTTGTAGACGTTGTATATGAGGAGCTCAAAATTAGCCATATTCACTGTAACTGCTAATACCTCTACTCCATCCCCACACGAAACTGAGTCTATTTTCTTGCTGGGTATGGTGTTTCTGACTAGGGTCATTAATCCTCTTAGTCTCCCCCGCTCATACGGTAGAACATAGTGCTGATATCCAGCTAATCTGAAGGATTTCGTGGCTGGGAAAAGAGTTTCTTCCAAAACGATTATATCTGCTTTCGTGCTGATTGCAGCCTCCTGAAGTGTGTGTTTTTTATTTCCAAGACCTTGTATGTTCCACTGCAGAATTCGTAATGGCCAGACGACGGGTTCGGGTGGTGTTGCTGGTTCCACTAGAACCCCTCCTCGGAATCGACCTCTATATTCTCCGCCTCGCAAGTCGTGTCGCTGCAAATCGGACTGCATTGATAGTTCGTGGTCAACCCCGGCATTGTTGGAATCTGTGCAGAACTGTGGCCCATCACTTTGTTGTTGGTATTGCTGCAAGTCGGACTGCATTGATTGCTCGTGGCCGTTTCTTGTGTTGGCGGAACCTGTGCATCTCTGCTGTTCAATACGTCTTTGTTGGCGTTGCTGCATATCAGACTGCATTGGCTGTTGTTGTCTGTCTCCTGTGTTGGAAGATTCTGTTGATCGTGGGTGGTCACTGCGTCTTGCAGGTGCGTTTGTGAATGTTGATGTTCCGGAGTCTTGACTATCCGACTGTTGTCGGTAGTCAGTATGTCCAAGTTGCGGCGTTTGTCCCCTCGCGCTCCATCCTGACGGAGACTGTCTATTTCTCGTGTAACTGTGGTCTGCTGCACGATCTTGTCCATTATCACACAAGTGATGTCTTGAGTCTGTTGTTGTGAGGCGTTCTGCGTCATCTGTAGGCAATTGATAATGGTCTCTGCCATGATCTTCACGATGGTCTTCAGCTGGACCTCGGTAAAACCGTATAGCTGGTGTGTTGATTCCGAAAGTAAGTGTTTTCTGCTCTTTTGCATTTGCTGGACTTCTGCAACACTTTCGTGTAATGCCTGATTCGGAATTGACAGATTCGGGAAATTTTGCTCTGTGAGAGCGGGTGGCTGGTGTGGCTGTGCACGAGTGTTCCAGACGTTGGTGTTGGGGTATGTATTGCTGGGCAGTGTGTTGATCCTGGCCTGAGCTGTCTGCACTTTTTGTTTCCGTGCAGAGCAGGTTGTGCTCCAGGCATGATGTTTGCCTCCACAATTTGGACATTTGGCTGTTGTGGTCTGGTTTGCCTTGTGCTTGGCAATACAGTCTTTGGTGGGATGTCTCAGGCTGAACACTCCGCACCTCTCCTGTCCTGTGCAGCGTGACTGATGGTGGCCGTATTTCTGGCACCTGAAGCAGCGAAGGGGTTCCGGGACGTATGGCCTCTGTCGGTAAGTCCCCCAATTTCCAAGACCGAAAGTTTCCGGCACATGTCCCATGACGGTCACCAGAACCTGACGCGTCGCTGCCTTGTCTACTTTTGTGTGGCAACGTTCCGCATTCAGGACTTGCTTGTGTTCTAGCACTGGATCCAGGGGAAAGTCGATTGGGTATCCCAAAAGCACGACTCGTGTGCGTCGTTCTGAAGGGTCCAGCTTTACCAAGCACACAGGTTTCCCCTGCAGGACTCTTACCTTCTCTAAGTAATGTGCAGTCTGTTGGTCTTGAGGTGTCAGTATTATTTCTCCCTTCAGGTTGACTGTAATGGAAAGTTTGAGCTCTGGTTGTTCTTTTTCCATCGCCGTTACTACTCCATATGCTGTAGGAAAGTGGTCGGTCTGCATGATCTTGAATTTTGGAAGAAATGCAGAGGCTGGCGATGTCTGGTGTGAGACTAGTGGTGTCCTCCCCTGTCCCATACTGCTGTCCTGCGGCTGGGCTGTGGAGAGAGGAACAATGGCTGACACTGGCTGGCGTGAAACCGGTGGTGTCCTCTCCTGACTCATACTGCCGTCCCGCGGCAGCGTTGCGGACAGAGAAGCATTGACTGACACTGGCTGGTGTGTGACTGACGCTGTCCTCTCTAGGTCCATTACGTCCGCTGACTTGCTGGTAGAAGCAAGTGGTAAAGCCTCGATAGCAGTTTTCTTTGGGGCCTGTTGCACATCGGTCCACCGTCCTTCCTCGTCCGAAAGCTGCTTCCATTCCCTCTTGCGCTGAGCCTTCCCCATGGCTCTCTTCACGTAGTGAGAACCGACTCAAACCACCGGAGCAGCAGGCGACACGTCCTCACTGCACGGTAGCTCAGGAGCAACCGATTATACGATGTTAAGTTGTCTTACATGACAACAAATATGATCTTGCTGTACAAATAATTTAAATGAATCTGCGTTTATATTTACGAAAATATATAGAGTAGAAATTCGTTATTCAGGTATTCACTGGAATAGCAGGATTTAGCTGTATAAAATGTTTCTAGCAAATAATAATATATGGATTAATTGACTATAAATCTATGATCAGGTAATAATTCTTATTAAGGAATGCTGAAGTAAAGTGAAATTAATGCAATTCACGTAAAGGTAAACATTTTCCCCCAGCTGTTTGGGCTGATGCAACAGTCCGCCATAATTTCTAGGGAAAATGAGTTATTACTATGCTTTAATAAAATGAACTCAAGATTACTAAACTATTGGTTAGTAGAGTTAGTGGATTATACTACATAGTACAAGAATAGTTTCTTAAAGTACTAAGTGTTAATAAATAGATGTTGGAAATTTCCAACACTTGATTGTTCCTCAGATGACTGGACAATCATCCTACAAATCAGACTTCCATTAACTGAGCCATTACTGCTTCCACTATGCAGCACAATAGGCGTACACTCGTTTTTTTTTAGCTTCCTCTAAGGGGTTTCACTACTCACGTTCAGAAGCTTACACGTGACTCTAATCTAGCATTGTTAACACTGAAAGTCCATCAGGGCAATACACATGGTCACTGGAATCTCCAAAACGTGTCGTAGTATCGTTAATTTATTCTTGCTGAAGGAAATTATGTCGTTTAAACTCCAGCAATATCTCAGCGTTGCGGTTCCAGTAATAATTACTGGTGTGAGGATAACAATACTTCAAGACAATGGCAAACAGAGGCCTTCCTTCGAGCTCTTGAAGACGGCCTGCTTTTTCCCTGAATGTCCTGACGAGAATGCCAACACAAGGCGCTTCATTGAGCAGCTGCGGGCACCTTGTGGATCCTATGACTTCATTTCGTTTTTGTCAATGAAAACCACAGGCCTCTCCCGCCACTTTTATACTTCTCTCTGATTCGTCGTGACAAGAGTTTCTGCTGGTGGAGCCATGCCTGGCGTTACTGCTTCTCACATAGTGACTAGTTGTTCGAGGTGGAGGGTTGAGGGGTTTTGTGATCAGGCCTTCCAACGGTTTTTTGAGGGGAAACCTCATTTTCACCCCCCTCCCCTCCCTTCCTTACCACTCTACAGCAATATTTTCCCACTGGTTGAGTAGTATGTCTCCCCTTGTACCAGACTTCTGCATTATCGACTGCAGCTGACCCAAGTGCCGCGTGTCGCAACTGTTGTCCTCCTTGTACTCATCTCGTTGTAGCGAGTCCAATGATAACCAACTTGATAACTCCGTTATTTGGTACCTAAAGGTTAACTCTTGAAAGCTCAACATCAATAACATCAAGCAAAGACTTAGTGCACTGACAGAGCTCACTCTCACACACAGAAACTCAGAAACAGAAACACTGCTAGAGACAGATAGACAGAGATAGAGAGAGGCAAAGATAAAGATAGAGGAAGAGAATGAGACAGACAGGGAATAGACAGACCAATAGGCAGATGAGTAAATAAATAATCCGTAGGAGCCGTGATGGGGGTTTGAAACTATATGCTGGGGTTCCCAGGCACACGCTCTATGTAGTGAAGGAGGAGCGTCAGAGGTAGAACATTCCGAGATGACAGAGCCAGAGTGAATGGGAGAATGTGTGAAAACCCTGGTTCGGCTTTAGTAGAAGCCTTAGGAATCGTACATGGTGCATATATATATATATATATACATATATATATATATATATATATATATATATATATATATATATATATATATATATATATATATATTATATTTCGTTTTATATAGGTTTTAGGTTTATAGGTTATATATATATAGGTTTTTCAAGAGATACATAACCTTTACGCACCTTTTTGCATTATTATTTTTGTATCAACCCATGTATATCTTGTAACCATCAAATGCATAATAAAGCACAAAAAATAAAAAAGGAAGGGGGTGGTAGGAGAAAAGCACACAGAAACTGTATTGGAGGGGATCCAAACATTCCCTCTAATGCGTTATGCGTGGTTTCCTCCGAGGCTGTGGGTCCCCCTTCTTCAGCTAGAGGTGGTACTCTTTTTTTAATTTGAATATATATATATATATATATATATATATATATATATATATATATATATATATATATATATATATATATATATATATATATATATATATATATATATATATATATTAATATATATATATATATATATATATATATATTAATATATATATATATATATATAATAATAATATATATATATATATTAATATATATATATATATATATATATATATATATATATATATATATATATATTAATATATATATATATATATATATATATATATATATATATATATTAATATATATATATATATATATATTAATATATATATATATATATATATATATATATATATATATATATATATATATATTAATATATATATATATATAAATATATATATATATATATATATATAAATATATATATATATATATATATATATATATATATATATATATGCGAACAAGCCTGAATGGTCCCCAGGACAATATGCAACTGAAAACTCACACCCCAGAAGTGACTCGAACCCATACTCCCAGAAGCAACGCAACTGGTATGTACAAGACGCCTTAATCCACTTGACCATCACGACCGGACATAATGAGGTGATAGCCGAGGCTATTTGAACCACCCCACCGCCGGCACTCGGATAGTTATCTTGGGCATAGCATTTTACCAAATCACCTCATTCTTTGGGGCACACGTGAGGAACACAAATGCGAACAAGCCTGAATGGTCCCCAGGACAATATGCAACTGAAAACTCACACCCCAGAAGTGACTCGAACCCATACTCCCAGAAGCAACGCAACTGGTATGTACAAGACGCCTTAATCCACTTGACCATCACGACCGGACATAATGAGGTGATAGCCGAGGCTATTTGAACCACCCCACCGCCGGCACTCGGATAGTTATCTTGGGCATAGCATTTTACCAAATCACCTCATTCTTTGGGGCACACGTGAGGAACACAAATGCGAACAAGCCTGAATGGTCCCCAGGACAATATGCAACTGAAAACTCACACCCCAGAAGTGACTCGAACCCATACTCCCAGAAGCAACGCAACTGGTATGTACAAGACGCCTTAATCCACTTGACCATCACGACCGGACATAATGAGGTGATAGCCGAGGCTATTTGAACCACCCCACCGCCGGCACTCGGATAGTTATCTTGGGCATAGCATTTTACCAAATCACCTCATTCTTTGGGGCACACGTGAGGAACACAAATGCGAACAAGCCTGAATGGTCCCCAGGACAATATGCAACTGAAAACTCACACCCCAGAAGTGACTCGAACCCATACTCCCAGAAGCAACGCAACTGGTATGTACAAGACGCCTTAATCCACTTGACCATCACGACCGGACATAATGAGGTGATAGCCGAGGCTATTTGAACCACCCCACCGCCGGCACTCGGATAGTTATCTTGGGCATAGCATTTTACCAAATCACCTCATTCTTTGGGGCACACGTGAGGAACACAAATGCGAACAAGCCTGAATGGTCCCCAGGACAATATGCAACTGAAAACTCACACCCCAGAAGTGACTCGAACCCATACTCCCAGAAGCAACGTAACTGGTATGTACAAGACGCCTTAATCCACTTGACCATCACGACCGGACATAATGAGGTGATAGCCGAGGCTATTTGAACCACCCCACCGCCGGCACTCGGATAGTTATCTTGGGTATAGCATTTTACCAAATCACCTCATTCTTTGGGGCACACGTGAGGAACACAAATGCGAACAAGCCTGAATGGTCCCCAGGACAATATGCAACTGAAAACTCACACCCCAGAAGTGACTCGAACCCATACTCCCAGAAGCAACGCAACTAGTATGTACAAGACGCCTTAATCCACTTGACCATCACGACCGGACATAATGAGGTGATAGCCGAGGCTATTTGAACCACCCCACCGCCGGCACTCGGATAGTTATCTTGGGCATAGCATTTTACCAAATCACCTCATTCTTTGGGGCACACGTGAGGAACACAAATGCGAACAAGCCTGAATGGTCCCCAGGACAATATGCAACTGAAAACTCACACCCCAGAAGTGACTCGAACCCATACTCCCAGAAGCAACGCAACTGGTATGTACAAGACGCCTTAATCCACTTGACCATCACGACCGGACATAATGAGGTGATAGCCGAGGCTATTTGAACCACCCCACCGCCGGCACTCGGATAGTTATCTTGGGCATAGCATTTTACCAAATCACCTCATTCTTTGGGGCACACATGAGGAACACAAATGCGAACAAGCCTGAATGGTCCCCAGGACAATATGCAACTGAAAACTCACACCCCAATAGTGACTCGAACCCATACTCCCAGAAGCAACGCAACTGGTATGTACAAGACGCCTTAATCCACTTGACCATCACGACCGGACATAATGAGGTGATAGCCGAGGCTATTTGAACCACCCCACCGCCGGCACTCGGATAGTTATCTTGGGCATAGCATTTTACCAAATCACCTCATTCTTTGGGGCACACGTGAGGAACACAAATGCGAACAAGCCTGAATGGTCCCCAGGACAATATGCAACTGAAAACTCACACCCCAGAAGTGACTCGAACCCATACTCCCAGAAGCAACGCAACTGGTATGTACAAGACGCCTTAATCCACTTGACCATCACGACCGGACATAATGAGGTGATAGCCGAGGCTATTTGAACCACCCCACCGCCGGCACTCGGATAGTTATCTTGGGCATAGCATTTTACCAAATCACCTCATTCTTTGGGGCACACGTGAGGAACACAAATGCGAACAAGCCTGAATGGTCCCCAGGACAATATGCAACTGAAAACTCACACCCCAGAAGTGACTCGAACCCATACTCCCAGAAGCAACGCAACTGGTATGTACAAGACGCCTTAATCCACTTGACCATCACGACCGGACATAATGAGGTGATAGCCGAGGCTATTTGAACCACCCCACCGCCGGCACTCGGATAGTTATCTTGGGCATAGCATTTTACCAAATCACCTCATTCTTTGGGGCACACGTGAGGAACACAAATGCGAACAAGCCTGAATGGTCCCCAGGACAATATGCAACTGAAAACTCACACCCCAGAAGTGACTCGAACCCATACTCCCAGAAGCAACGCAACTGGTATGTACAAGACGCCTTAATCCACTTGACCATCACGACCGGACATAATGAGGTGATGTTCAGTTGCATATTGTCCTGGGGACCATTCAGGCTTGTTCGCATTTGTGTTCCTCACGTGTGCCCCAAAGAATGAGGTGATTTGGTAAAATGCTATGCCCAAGATAACTATCCGAGTGCCGGCGGTGGGGTGGTTCAAATAGCCTCGGCTATCACCTCATTATGTCCGGTCGTGATGGTCAAGTGGATTAAGGCGTCTTGTACATACCAGTTGCGTTGCTTCTGGGAGTATGGGTTCGAGTCACTTCTGGGGTGTGAGTTTTCAGTTGCATATTGTCCTGGGGACCATTCAGGCTTGTTCGCATTTGTGTTCCTCACGTGTGCCCCAAAGAATGAGGTGATTTGGTAAAATGCTATGCCCAAGATAACTATCCGAGTGCCGGCGGTGGGGTGGTTCAAATAGCCTCGGCTATCACCTCATTATGTCCGGTCGTGATGGTCAAGTGGATTAAGGCGTCTTGTACATACCAGTTGCGTTGCTTCTGGGAGTATGGGTTCGAGTCACTTCTGGGGTGTGAGTTTTCAGTTGCATATTGTCCTGGGGACCATTCAGGCTTGTTCGCATTTGTGTTCCTCACGTGTGCCCCAAAGAATGAGGTGATTTGGTAAAATGCTATGCCCAAGATAACTATCCGAGTGCCGGCGGTGGGGTGGTTCAAATAGCCTCGGCTATCACCTCATTATGTCCGGTCGTGATGGTCAAGTGGATTAAGGCGTCTTGTACATACCAGTTGCGTTGCTTCTGGGAGTATGGGTTCGAGTCACTTCTGGGGTGTGAGTTTTCAGTTGCATATTGTCCTGGGGACCATTCAGGCTTGTTCGCATTTGTGTTCCTCACGTGTGCCCCAAAGAATGAGGTGATTTGGTAAAATGCTATGCCCAAGATAACTATCCGAGTGCCGGCGGTGGGGTGGTTCAAATAGCCTCGGCTATCACCTCATTATGTCCGGTCGTGATGGTCAAGTGGATTAAGGCGTCTTGTACATACCAGTTGCGTTGCTTCTGGGAGTATGGGTTCGAGTCACTTCTGGGGTGTGAGTTTTCAGTTGCATATTGTCCTGGGCACCATTCAGGCTTGTTCGCATTTGTGTTCCTCACGTGTGCCCCAAAGAATGAGGTGATTTTGGTAAAATGCTATGCCCAAGATAACTATCCGAGTGCCGGCGGTGGGGTGGTTCAAATAGCCTCGGCTATCACCTCATTATGTCCGGTCGTGATGGTCAAGTGGATTAAGGCGTCTTGTACATACCAGTTGCGTTGCATCTGGGAGTATGGGTTCGAGTCACTTCTGGGGTGTGAGTTTTCAGTTGCATATTGTCCTGGGGACCATTCAGGCTTGTTCGCATTTGTGTTCCTCACGTGTGCCCCAAAGAATGAGGTGATTTGGTAAAATGCTATGCCCAAGATAACTATCCGAGTGCCGGCGGTGGGGTGGTTCAAATAGCCTCGGCTATCACCTCATTATGTCCGGTCGTGATGGTCAAGTGGATTAAGGCGTCTTGTACATACCAGTTGCGTTGCTTCTGGGAGTATGGGTTCGAGTCACTTCTGGGGTGTGAGTTTTCAGTTGCATATTGTCCTGGGGACCATTCAGGCTTGTTCGCATTTGTGTTCCTCACGTGTGCCCCAAAGAATGAGGTGATTTGGTAAAATGCTATGCCCAAGATAACTATCCGAGTGCCGGCGGTGGGGTGGTTCAAATAGCCTCGGCTATCACCTCATTATGTCCGGTCGTGATGGTCAAGTGGATTAAGGCGTCTTGTACATACCAGTTGCGTTGCTTCTGGGAGTATGGGTTCGAGTCACTTCTGGGGTGTGAGTTTTCAGTTATATATATATATATATATATATATATATATATATATATATATATATATATATATATTAATATATATATATATATATATATATATAACTTTAGAACACTTTCCCACCAGGAGACTCGAACCCTAGCCAGCACAGAAGCCTTCCAGCAACTGGCATAACAGGTACGCCTTAACCCTCTCCACCACTGCTCAGACCCCTAAAAGAGATGGTAATTTCGGAGTATTTAAATACATTAAATTGTGGTGGAGAGGGTTAAGGCGTACCTGTTATGCCAGTTGCTGGAAGGCTTCTGTGCTGGCTAGGGTTCGAGTCTCCTGGTGGGAAAGTGTTCTAAAGCTGTATACTTGACTCTCGTGTTTAGGAGAGTTGTGCCATATATATATATATATATATATATATATATATATATATATATATATATATATATATATATATATATATATATATATATATATATATATTAATATATATATATATTAATATATATATATATATATATATATATATATATATATATATATATATATATATATATATATATATATAAATATAACTTTAGAACACTTTCCCACCAGGAGACTCGAACCCTAGCCAGCACAGAAGCCTTCCAGCAACTGGCATAACAGGTACGCCTTAACCCGCTCCACCACCCGCTCAGACCCTTAAAAGAGATGGTAATTTCGGAGTATTTAAATACCCCAAAGATCAACACCTCCCAAGAGCACCAGAGCAAGTGAGGGGTCATTTATACGTTAATTTCATCAAGTCCCTGTTAATATGGGAAGACACAGTGTCTCTGCTTAAGGCACAACTCTCCTAAACACGAGAGTTAAGTATACAACTTTAGAACACTTTCCCACCAGGAGACTCGAACCCTAGCCAGCACAGAAGCCTTCCAGCAACTGGCATAACAGGTACGCCTTAACCCGCTCCACCACCCGCTCAGACCCTTAAAAGAGATGGTAATTTCGGAGTATTTAAATACCCCTATATGTAGTGAAGGAGGAGCGTCAGAGGTAGAACATTCCGAGATGACAGAGCCAGAGTGAATGGGAGAATGTGTGAAAACCCTGGTTCGGCTTTAGTAGAAGCCTTAGGAATCGTACATGGTGCATATATATATATATATATATATATATATATATATATATATATATATATATATATATATATATATATATATATATATATAATAAATATAAATATAAATATATATATATATATATATATATATATATATATATATATAATATAAATATAAATATATATATATATATATATATATATATATATATATATATATATATATATATATAAATATAAATATAATATATATATATATATATATATATATATATATATATATATATATATATATATATATATAAATATATATATATATATATATATATATATATATAAATATATATATATAATTATATTTATATATATAAATATAATTATATAATTAAATATAATTATATATATATAAATATATATATATAATTATATTTATATATATAAATATATATATATATATATATATATATTTATATATATAAATATAATTTAAAATATATATATATATATATATATATATATATATATATATATATATATATATATTTATATATTTATATATATATATATATATATATATATATATTTATATATATATATATATATATATATATATATATATATATATATATATATATATATATATATATATATATATATATATAGTTGGATGGATTAATGTATAGAAAGATGATTAGGTGCATGGATAGATAGAATTATATAAAGCTAGATGGACAGACGATTAGATAGATGGATAGAAAGCTAGATGGATAGAGTAATGATTAGATGGATAGAAAGCGAGATGAAGATATTAATGGATAGAAAGCGAGATGAAGATATTAATGGATAGAAAGCTAAATAGCTGGCTGCACATATGGATGGATAGATGACTGGACATATGGCTGCACAGATGGATGGATAGAAAGATAGATAGATGTATATAAATAGATGAATAGAGTAGAGGGCAGGAGAATGGATACATAGATGGTGCTATACAGAGGGTGAGCTGTGGCCAAGGGTGCTACTAGTGGCTCAGGGTTAAGAAGGCCTGCCAGGTCTGACTCAAGCAACTCACCAGAGTCAGTTGGTCTCAAAGATGAGGACAACGTCAAGCCCACCACCGCAGGTCTATGCTCCACCACATGGGTGCTACTGATCGCCCTTGAAGCCCTTCAGTCAACCACGGGAAAACTGCTACCAGCAATTCCAGCCTTATTCCATGGAGGAGTGAAGGAAGACTCAGACTTACCTTCAACAGCACTTCCTCTGAGTCTTGCCCGCTGTAACAAAAGGTTCGCAGGTTTCTCTTCCACACCTGCATTTCTCCACTATCACAAGGTCGCCAGCTGGGTTTATATCTCTGCACCCCAGCAGTGCAGTTTAGTGGTTGAACTCTGTTGCTTGACAGCATAAGTGTTGCTACACTCACAGTGATAAATCAGGATTGCCAGCATAGGGTACATTCGATAAATATCTGTGTTGCTCTCACTTTTCCAGCCACTAGAATATGTTAATATAAAATCTAACTGTTCATCTGTGGGGACTATAATATCACTTGTGTATGCTCGTAGAGATATATGGAGGCGAAATCAAACACGTCAGTAAAATTATATGACATATATTAACAAAAAGCTACATGAACACACATATAGAAATGGTACATGAATAGACATATAAATAAATGCTCTGGAGATCTTCGGCAGCTCTCCTCTCACGAGCTTGGCAACTCCATCAGCTGGGCAGATTTAAATGGGGGACTCACACCCTCTCAAGAAGGGGGGGGGGAGCACTTCTTCAACGTCGGCTGCCGCCTCACCAACTGTCACGTCGTCCACACACTGTCGTCTCCAAACTCTAGAGTGCTGGCTGCCCTACAGCCTATCCTAATACTAACATAATAATATATATGCTAATGTATATATATATATATATATATATATATATATATATATATATATATATATATATATATATATATATATATATATATATATATATATATATATATATATATATATATATATATAATATTTATATATATATATATATATATATATATATATATATATAATATTTATATATATATATATATATATATATATATATATATATATATATATATATATATATATATATATATATATATATATATATATATATATATATATATATATATTTATATATATATATATATATATATATATATATATATATATATATATATATATATTTATATATATATATATATATATATATATATATATATATATATATATATATATATTTATATATATATATATATATATATATATATATATATATATATATATATAACTGAAAACTCACACCCCAGAAGTGACTCGAACCCATACTCCCACAACTGGTATGTACAGGGACGCCTTAATCCGCTTGACCATCACGACCGGACATAAGGAAGTGATAGCCGAGGCTATATGAACCACTTCCCCGCCGGCACTCGGATGGTAATCTTGGGCATAGCATTTTATCAAATCACCTCATTATTTGGGGCACACGTGAGGAACACAAATGCAAACAAGCCTGAATGGTCCCCAGGACTATATACAACTGAAAACTCACACCCCAGAAGTGACTCGAACCCATACTCCCACAACTGGTATGTACAGGGACGCCTTAATCCGCTTGACCATCACGACCGGACATAAGGAAGTGATAGCCGAGGCTATATGAACCACTTCCCCGCCGGCACTCGGATGGTAATCTTGGGCATAGCATTTTATCAAATCACCTCATTCTTTGGGGCACACTTCCTTATGTCCGGTCGTGATGGTCAAGCGGATTAAGGCGTCCCTGTACATACCAGTTGTGGGAGTATGGGTTCGAGTCACTTCTGGGGTGTGAGTTTTCAGTTGTATATAGTCCTGGGGACCATTCAGGCTTGTTTGCATTTGTGTTCCTCACGTGTGCCCCAAAGAATGAGGTGATTTGATAAAATGCTATGCCCAAGATTACCATCCGAGTGCCGGCGGGGAAGTGGTTCATATAGCCTCGGCTATCACTTCCTTATGTCCGGTCGTGATGGTCAAGCGGATTAAGGCGTCCCTGTACATACCAGTTGTGGGAGTATGGGTTCGAGTCACTTCTGGGGTGTGAGTTTTCAGTTGTATATAGTCCTGGGGACCATTCAGGCTTGTTTGCATTTGTGTTCCTCACGTGTGCCCCAAAGAATGAGGTGATTTGATAAAATGCTATGCCCAAGATTACCATCCGAGTGCCGGCGGGGAAGTGGTTCATATAGCCTCGGCAATCACTTCCTTATGTCCGGTCGTGATGGTCAAGCGGATTAAGGCGTCCCTGTACATACCAGTTGTGGGAGTATGGGTTCGAGTCACTTCTGGGGTGTGAGTTTTCAGTTGTATATAGTCCTGGGGACCATTCAGGCTTGTTTGCATATATATATATATATATATATTTATATATATATATATATATATATATATATATATATATATATATATATATATATATATATATATATATATATATTACTGGCCTAACTAGACTAATCAGCAAGGTGTAATGGAAGAGAAATATGATCTACCTTAATCACTTCTGTCCACGACGCCTGTATTCCAATTGTGTGAGGTTCCTAAAGGTCCCGGGTCGCTCCTCAGCGATCCAGTAGCGTGTTGCAAGGCCTCAGGTGTCGTGAAGTAGTTGCATCGTATCCGTGCCACTCCCAAGACTTCAGGTATTCCTATACTGGTCCAACCAGTGGTCACTAAGCCAGTCGCTGTATACATATGTTCCTTCAACCAGACATTTTCTCCTGGATCTGGAAACGGTGTATTCGCTCCAACATCTCAGCAGATGTGACCCAGTCACTGCAACACTGCTCGTCGCAACAAGCCAGACTCGCGGGTGCCAGGCAGGCTCTCCTGAGTCAGTGCCGACCGATATCCTCTAGTTCGATATCCTTGGTTCTTCTTTGCCCACTAAACTTGCCTTCTTCATGCTCTCCCAGGAATACAAAGTCTTCAGGGATAATGGTAGACTGCGATGGCTGCTTATAACCCACTGAGCGAGGCTCCCAGAAGTAGAGGTTTTAGAGCCAGATAGCCCCACTTAACAAACAATGGGGGTACTTATCAAACAATGTAATCAGAGGCGGTGTACCAGACAGTCCCACTTATCAGACAATGGAATCAAAGGGGGCGTGACAGATAGACCCACTTCAGATGTGGCAGTTAATAATTGTAGTCTACGGCGAGCTCCCACCATATTTCACTTACTCCAGCTATCTCCCCCCCCCCTTATTTTTAGGGGGCTATATAGGATTATTTAAGGATATATAATCGAACAAGTCTGAATGGCCCCTCTAGGACTAAATGCATATATATATATGTCCGGAGCTATACAGGATATATATATCCTCAAAATAAAAGAGGGTGAAAAGAAATAGCCCTTATGTTTTATACATTATATTTACAAAAGTACATAGTGGCTTAAACGTAGTCATAATCTAAATCCCCTCCATAATATTGTCTAACTAGAGTCCTCCTTCTCGATGCTCGATGACGTCATCACTTTCACTTCCAGCGGTCACCCCTTGGGCTGAGGCGGATGGGTGGGGCTCAGGTGGTATGTCTGGATGACCATAGCCTAGGCTTTTGTATTTATTTAGGTAAAAGCGTTTATCATCAAATGCACTTAAACCCCTCTTAGTATTATGGGTGGTGACCATTTGCCCCCCTACATTCCTAATTTGGGAATATTGAAAAGTATTTACTACACCATTACTGTGTAGGGTCTCTTTAAAATGGTTATGTGTTAAAGATCTTTGCACAGCATGGGGGATACCCTTAGCGGTAATGGAATTTGAATTGTCGTGCAACAGCAAACTATACATTTTGGGCTTAAGAGCTACAACTTCAAGGATGTGTCTGTCTGAAACCTCTGACTTTAAAAGTCTTAAAACACCCTTTTTAGAATGATCATACAAGGGGTGAGTTTCAGGGAAGTTACTAGTATCCATCCACGACTTAAGGGGTTCTTTCCCCATCTCGTTAAAGACATCTTCAGTCATTAAACTGAAGATGAAACTGTCTGTATCGCTGTATATCAGAGCTGCCCTATCTGTATAGTGCTTCTTAAGTACCCTGTACCAAAAATGGTACAAACTGTATTTTGCTAGCTCAAGAATCTTGAACCCAATGTAATTAGGATGAGTAATTTTAATGAATGGCCTGGAACTGACGGACAATAATTTATTGTCACCTAAATGTACCATACGTTTAAAACAAGGATTCTTCGCCTCCCGTAAAAAGACCCTAGCAGAAGTCACTAGTTTGGTGTCAATGGCATAACGGGCTGGGTTCAGTAGCGTTTTACCAAAAGCACTATTAGTTAACCGTTTAAATAGTGTTTTCCTATCGTTACTGGTGGAGGCATTTCTATTGTTAACATTGGTGTTAACAAATTCCGCCATAAAATCTGACTGGCAGAACTCGTAAATGGCGTGTATGGTCTCTACTTCAAGACCTATCTCAATAAATAGCTGTAAGAGGTGTAGAGATATGAAATATTGTTTTTTGGGGAGATGATCCCCAACCACCTTAATATTTTTTGGGGGGAGCTTTGTAATATTATTTGTTTCCAGAAGTCCCCTACTAAATGGTGAGATATCCCCCATACTTATCCCCCTATGGTGTAAACAAAGGGGTAGATCATCTGTTAGTCTAGCTATTTCAGGTCTTATGTGTTTGGTGTTAATTAAGAGCCAGTACTCTTTGTTAGAAGAGAATGGCTGTTCTGTCATTATCTTCCCTTCACTAACGAAGGAGGTCATCTCATCAGATGACAACTTTCTTAGACCACCATAGGGTAATTTCTTAGCATACAACTCCCATAAAGTGAGTTGAAATCTAAAAACAGTAAGAATGAAGATCTATCCTCCTGGTGGTTAAAAGATGGGTTGACATAGCGGTTGTTAGCTCTGACGTAACTCCCAACTACAGTTGTAAAACCCCCTCGTATGTTTTGTGATATGAGATTGTGTAACGTTACATCTGCACTTAACTCCAATGATATTTTGTTGCTTTTCAAGAAGCAATCATAGGAGTAGCCCGGAAGGCTACAGTAATGAGTCATTTCTAATGAATAGATATCATTTTGAATTACCCTATGGTGAGTAAAAATGTCAGCTAGTAAACCAACGTCACACTTCAAATAAACAAGGAGATAATCCTTTAATGACCTACATCTTGTTGCCTCCCATACTAATTTAGAATGTCTATATTCTTCCAAAGTGATGGTTGATTTGTTTAGGGAGCTGTAAAACATTTCAATAGGGGGAGTGTTGCATCATTAAAGCAGCTGATTTTTGTGACATATTCATAAGGGAAAAACTGCTTACCCCCTAAGAGTAGTTGGTGACTCTCTTCGGGTAAACCTTCTATCATTGAGTGAGTGAATGTTAAGGGGCTGACTGACTCAATGTGGGTCTTTGCAAGGGACGAAAGACTGCCTGTAATATAAGCCAGTAAATCAAGAAATTTAAGGTTGCCTATTTCTACCTTAAGATATTTAGTCCCTTGCCTCGTGAGGATATTGCTCTTAATATTTGAACCCATGGCAAACTCCCTCAAAATTAAGCCCATGTCATAAGACATATTGTGGGCAATTAGGAATAAACTCTCTAGAGCATTCTTGTGGCGGAGGTTGCAGTAATTACATAGAGCTCCAATATAATTGAGCTTTTCCCTAAAGGTGATCATTATGTTGAACCTTGAAATTGGAGGGTGTAAATACCTCCCCTCAAAACTGACAGTGTGTCTGTCTCCTAAAATGAACCTTATCCTCAAGAGACATGTCTATTTCATATTTGGGTAGGCTGGATCTGATAATTTCCCATTTGGTGGCAACTCGCTCCATGAAATGTGTGACACTGTCCCCACCAAAATAAGTAAATTTATCAATGACAGAGTGGTTCCTATCAACAATTATATAGCTGTATGCTATAGGTTTATGTTTGGCTGTAACAGAACCTAGACAATCCTCAGTGCTTAGGTAGCACTCAAAATCGAAATAAGCTATATGGGATGGGGGGGGGGGGGGTAACCTTTCCTGTATTTTTAAAATTAAGGGTGTCCCCCTCCTGAGGATAAATCATTTTCTGGGTGATGTCACAGGAAGAAGAGTGATTTGTCCGCTTGCTACAATTTTGATATTCTGAAAGACAGCTTCTACAGCAGACTGTCTTTTGCCTGTGGCTGCGAGTAAAGTTCCGTAAAATCTTGTCCAAGTCTTTAATTAATAAGACTTACATGAGACTCCCCCAACAACAATAATGGTACTATGTCCGAATGCTGTCTGCTACCACGACGGCAAAGAGAGACGTGATAGACACCGTCTGTATGTTTGTGAATTGAATAAAAAAAATGGAGAGTTTATTCCTATTCTCCAATTTAGAGATGTACTCCCATGAGAGAGGGAAAGATAATTGCTCGTATTTGACAATTTTCCTAACCCTAGAGTGAGACTCTACAAGTCTTCCTATACGTTTCCATTTCCAAGCAGTTTTGAACGCCTACCTTCTCTCCACCGAAAGCTACAGACGAAAATTCCGTGATCATCTAAAGGCAAGTACCACTACCTTTCTATAATTTGCCAATACCAAGAAAAGATATTTCATGATATGGCTGGAAGCAGCACATGTCTACATTTGCAGAACTCGTCAACCTCATGCTAGTTGAGGAATTCTTGAGACATGTTCCCCCTTCCGTCCGTTTACATTTAGCAGATAAAGAAGAAACCGACTACATCAAATGTGCGAAGCTGACACCTACAGCCTCATCCACCGGCTGACACCATCACCACCTCCCTGTAAGAAGTCTTGGTACAGTTACGATAAAGTGAGTACAGATCAAGCGAGCTCACAATTTTATTGTAAGTATTGCAAACGCTATGGACATACCATAGATAGATGTGTGAAGGCTCAATACACGAGCAATGAATCTACTAAACCCAAACAGACTCCTCCTAAGTCCGATAAGCCTTTGATAAATGTTGGTGTTCATGGTAATGATCTTTCTCTCTTCAGCAAACGCCTGTTTCCTGGAACTGCCTCTACCAACGGTACAGATTCGGAGGGATGTTTCAAATTGAAGATCTTAAGGGACACAGCGGCTCTTCAATCTATTATATTGAAATCGGCTGTGCCTAACATCACCTACACCGGAGAAACCGTCCTTATCACTGACCTCACAGCTGCTACTCCGTATCCACTCGCCAGAGTCCACCTGGATTGTCCCTTCGTGACAGGTGAAGTCGAAGTCGCCATCAGGGAAAAGCCTTTTCCCATGCCTGGAGTGCAACTTCTCCTGGGCAACGACTTGGCAGAAGATCTGCAACCGTCCAACCTGATCATAACGGACAAACCCCAGGTGTGTACATCTGTAATGGATAATCCCATCTTTGAATATGTTACAGCAGAGGTTCAAGAAAGTGATCAAGTTTCTCCTCCGGTTTTGGTGACCACCCGTGCACAAGCTGCACGACCGCAACCAGCTGACTCTACTACTACCGCTGTCCCTCAAGACCCTCAGAATCTACCTCCTAATCTTACCAGTTTGGAGTTCCGTAAGTTACAGAGGGAAGATCAATCATTAAAACCATTATTCTTCCAGGCTGAGACTCAACCTGACAGTATCCCTGGGTTCTTCCTAGAGAATGAGTTGCTCTACCGTAGATACAGACCCAGCAAGCTGAAGGAGGATGACGATTGGGCCAATGTCGAACAACTAGTGATTCCCACCAGCATACGGCCCGATATTCTACACCTGGCCCACGGAGCTCTTTCTCACTATGGTTTTAACAAAACCTACCACGGAATCAGACAAGACTACTACTGGCCAGGTATGGTAAAAGACGTCAAAAAGTACGTGCAACAGTGTCATACATGTCAGATGGCAGGTAAACGTAACATCTCTATTCCCCTGGCTCCACTAAAACCCATCCAGGTGCCTGCGGAACCTTTTCACAGACTCATCATAGACTGTGTTGGTCCTTTACCCCGGACCAGTTCTGGCAACGCATATATACTAACTATCATGTGTCCTACCACCAGATTCACCATAGCAGTGTCAGTAAAGAACATTACGGCTGCTACAGTGGTGAAACACCTATTGAAGATCTTCACCCAGTATGGATTTCCAAGAGAGGTACAAAGTGACTATGGCACCAACTTCACCAGTGATCTTTTCAAGAAGACACTGGAGGAGTTCAACATCACACAGGTACTGTCCAGCCCAAATCATCCTGCTTCACAGGGTTCTCTTGAACGTAGTCATCAGACAATTAAAGCACTCCTAAAGAAATTCTGCAATGATACCTTGAAGGACTGGGATAAACAACTTGATCTCATTATGTGCATTTTCAGAAGTCTCCCCAATAAGTCTCTAGGAGTATCTCCTTATGAGATGCTCTACGGACGTAAGTGCCGTACTCCTCTCAAAGCTTTCAAAGACTCTTTACGTAATGCAACCTTCAGTGACCCTCAAAATGTGCCTCAGTTTCTTCAAAGCTTAAAACACATTCTAGAAAGAGAGTATGTAAATTTGCTAATGACAACCTATTGAAAGCCCAAGAGAAGAACTCATTTTGACCAAAACAGCAAATTAAGGAAATTTAAACCAGGAAACTGCGTGTTGGCATATTTTCCTATCATAGGTTCTCCATTGCAAAGCAAGTTTTCAGGACCCTACCGTATCAAGGAGTGCAGGAACAACCACAACTACGTTCTTGAGACTCCAGATAGGCGGCGGAAGACCCAGTTGTGCCACGTCAACCTCCTGAAGCAGTATCAAGGTATTCCCCCTACTGTGTTGGTAGCAGTCTCTACATTTAAAGGTCCATACCTCCACAGTGAAACCTACCCTGCTTCTCCCGAAAACATTAACACTGAGACGGTGCTTTCCAAATCAGAAATCCTACCTGATCTTCATTCCAATTTACAGGACTATAATAGTGCTCCTTTGCCGTGTTCTAATACTATTCTCGCCTCTCCAGATATCACGAAGCCTTTCATCCTCCATGTCGACGCCAGTGGTACCGGCATCGGGGGTGACCTGATGCAACAACGAGGCGAGGAGATTCGACCTGTTAGCTACTACAGCTACAAGGAACTACAGCACGATCGACAGGGAGCCACTCTCCATCGTCCTGAACTTGCAGCACTTCGAACCGTACCTGCAAAGTGCTCGGTCTACCACCATCTACTCGGACCACAATCTCCTATGCTTCTTGCAGCAAGCCCAAGTCAACAATCAACGGCTTCTACGATGGGCTTGATATCTGCAGAATTTCAACCTGGAGATTCCTACATCAAGGGTTCTGACAACATCATAGCAGACGCCCTCTCCAAAGTCTATGAGGTGGAGGCTGCTCCACCTATCGCTCTACCACCTGAAGACGTAACTTCACCCGGAACCGCAGGCTTCGGTGGAGAGTTGTGACGATAATATCTTTCTAGAGAGATTGAGGCTGCTCTTCCCTACCTCAAGTTACGTCCAGTTAACAAGTATAAGACGCTACATTCAAGATACGTCCACCGGTAGCACAAAACGTTTTGACCAGGAGGCAAAACGTACCCAAGATTCCCCCTACTCCACACACCCTCCACGCCGGCTTGCCGTCAACCAGCAAACTACCCATTCCAGCCTGCCTGCTCCTGATTGGTGACTCGCCGACCACGCACCTACACACTGCACCTCCGCGCCATCTACCTGAATCGACGTCGGAGCCCTGACCAGCTATCAACTTCAGAATATTCTTTGTGCTCTTAGAGTTGATATCTCTCTCTGGCATAGTAAGCTCACTGGCTTGTATAAGAAGGGAGGTTTCAGCCATAGCCGATATTCTCAGCACCATTTTATTATTTCACCATTATACTCTTGTGTCTCACATTGTCTTTGCATTTATCTTTGCTATTTAATTGTATTTTTCAATCCCCCGAGATTTTTCTTTATTTTCATTTATGTTTAAAGTAAATATAATAAAGTTTCATTGTTCATATTTTGTGTTTTACGTGTTCCTCCCTCTCACTTACCACAGACAACAAGCAAGCAGTCTATCTCTTTTTTTTTGTAAGTGTGACCAGGCATTGACACCTGCCATTAGAGGACTGCCGAACATCAATACTCCAACACTTTCCCGTCACAATATATATATATATATATATATATATATATATATATATATATATATATATATATATATATATATATATATATATATATAATGTTTCATTGAATATGACCGCATATTCTGTATTTATTATTTTCTGGTTTAGGGCTTCTATCCCTCTAACTATTTTCTTAGCATCAGGGCTTAATTGGAATAGGAGTTCTCCAAAACTCATTTTCGTACTTTTAAGGTGAAGAAAAGAAGTGATTTACTATAGAGTGTATTACACTTATTTGTATAATTTGCACGACGTTTCGAACCTCCATGGTTCATTCTCAAGTGAACAGATCTTACAATACTAGTTGATTTTATACCCGCATTAGGTCAGGTGATAATACAATGAAGGTGAAAAACATGGGGGGATACATAAGGGATAAACATAGGGGCTGCAGAAGGCTTATTGGCCCATACGAGGCATCTCCTATCTAAACACAAAGATTAATCCAGTGTAATTGGCCTGTTATGTTGGACATTGTCGTCTGTGTTGGCATCGATATGTTCTTGTCTTGTCCTTACTCTCATGGTGGGTAGAGTAAATAGTTCCGTGATTTGGGTGTTCATGGTAGGTCGCTCTATTCTTATGTGAATTGCCTCAAGAATTTGTAATCTTCTTGAATCTTGGGTTTTGTCTATTATGCAAGTATTCTTGTTCAACATTTCTCTTGTTAGAGTAATGTCATGGGCTTGTCTCATGTGATTCCTAGGGGCACCAGATTGAAGATGGCATGTCAAACGCCTCGTCAGCTTGGTCGACGTCATACCTATGTACTTACATTGAAGGTTACATCCTTCGTGGGGGCAAGTGTACATGTATACAACGCTTGACTGCTGTAGAGGGTTCTCCGTCGGCTTCGGGCTGTTTTTGATAAGGAGTTCGGAAGTCTTCTTGGTTTTGTAGAATATTATCAGGTTTATGTTTTGGTTAGGAGTAGTGCTTTTTACTCCTTTACGGATTATTTCTTTCATTATTCTTTCCTCTTTTATATGTTCACTGTGCATGGTTGATTTGTAATATAATTTTATTGGGGGTGTTGTGGTTTCTGTTCTAGGTTCTGAATTATACCAACGGTCCAAGTGTCTTCTTATAGCAGCGTTTATTTCCGCGTTGCTATATCTGTTGTTCACCAATACCTGAGTTACTCTTTCAAACTCTCTACTCGCGTTGCTAATATGATCTTGCTGTACAAATAATTTAAATGAATCTGCGTTTATATTTACGAAAATATATAGAGTAGAAATTCGTTATTCAGGTATTCACTGGAATAGCAGGATTTAGCTGTATTAAATGTTTCTAGCAAATAATAATATATGGATTAATTGACTATAAGTCTATGATCAGGTAATAATTCTTATTAAGGAATGCTGAAGTAAAGTGAATTTAATGCAATTCACGTAAAGGTAAACATTTTCCCCCAGCTGTTTGGGCTGATGCAACAGTCCGCCATAATTTCTAGGGAAAATGAGTTATTACTATGCTTTAATAAAATGAACTCAAGATTACTAAACTATTGGTTAGTAGAGTTAGTGGATTATAATACATAGTACAAGAATAGTTTCTTAAAGTACTAAGTGTTAATAAATAGATGTTGGAAATTTCCAACACTTAATTGTTCCTCAGATGACTGGACAATCATCCTACAAATCAGACTTCCATTAACTGAGCCATTACTGCTTCCACTATGCAGCACAATAGGCGTACACTCGTTTTTTTTTAACTTCCTCTAAGGGGTTTCACTACTCACGTTCAGAAGCTTACACGTGACTCTAATCTAGCATTGTTAACACTGAAAGTCCATCAGGGCAATACACATGGTCACTGGAATCTCCAAAACGTGTCGTAGTATCGTTAATTTATTCTTGCTGAAGGAAATTATGTCGTTTAAACTCCAGCAATATCTCAGCGTTGCGGTTCCAGTAATAATTACTGGTGTGAGGATAACAATACTTCAAGACAATGGCAAACAGAGGCCTTCCTTCGAGCTCTTGAAGACGGCCTGCTTTCTCCCTGAATGTCCTGACGAGAATGCCAACACAAGGCGCTTCATTGAGCAGCTGCGGGCACCTTGTGGATCCTATGACTTCATTTCGTCTTTGTCAATGAAAACCACAGGCCTCTCCCGCCACTTTTATACTTCTCTCTGATTCGTTGTGACAAGAGTTTCTGCTGGTGGAGCCATGCCTGGCGTTACTGCTTCTCACATAGTGACTAGTTGTTCGAGGTGGAGGGTTGAGGGGTTTTGTGATCAGGCCTTCCAACGGTTTTTTGAGGGGAAACCTCATTTTCACCCCCCTCCCCTCCTTACCACTCTACAGCAATATTTTCCCACTGGTTGAGTAGTATGTCTCCCCTTGTACCAGACTTCTGCATTATCGACTGCAGCTGACCCAAGTGCCGCGTGTCGCAACTGTTGTCCTCCTTGTACTCATCTCGTTGTAGCGAGTCCAATGATAACCAACTTGATAACTCCGTTATTTGGTACCTAAAGGTTAACTCTTGAAAGCTCAACATCAATAACATCAAGCAAAGACTTAGTGCACTGACAGAGCTCACTCTCACACACAGAAACTCAGAAACAGAAACACTGCTAGAGACAGATAGACAGATAGAGAGAGGCAAAGATAAAGATAGAGGAAGAGAATGAGACAGACAGGGAATAGACAGACCAATAGGCAGATGAGTAAATAAATAATCCGTAGGAGCCGTGATGGGGGTTTGAAACTATATGCTGGGGTTCCCAGGCACACGCTCTATGTAGTGAAGGAGGAGCGTCAGAGGTAGAACATTCCGAGATGACAGAGCCAGAGTGAATGGGAGAATGTGTGAAAACCCTGGTTCGGCTTTAGTAGAAGCCTTAGGAATCGTACATGGTGCATATATATATATATATATATATATATATATATATATATATATATATATATACATATATATATATATATATATATATATATATATATATATATATATATATATATATATATATATATTATATTTCGTTTTATATAGGTTTTAGGTTTATAGGTTATATATATATAGGTTTTTCAAGAGATACATAACCTTTACGCACCTTTTTGCATTATTATTTTTGTATCAACCCATGTATATCTTGTAACCATCAAATGCATAATAAAGCACAAAAAATAAAAAAGGAAGGGGGTGGTAGGAGAAAAGCACACAGAAACTGTATTGGAGGTGATCCAAACATTCCCTCTAATGCGTTATGCGTGGTTTCCTCCGAGGCTGTGGGTCCCCCTTCTTCAGCTAGAGGTGGTACTCTTTTTTTAATTTGAATATATATATATATATATATATATATATATATATATATATATATATATATATAATATATATATATATATAATATATATATATATATTAATATATATATATATATATATATATATATATATATTAATATATATATATATATATATATATATATATATTAATATATATATATATATATATATATATATATATATATATTAATATATATATATATATTAATATATATTAATATATATATATATATATTAATATATATATATATATATATATATATATATATATATATTAATATATATATATATATATATATATATATATATATATATATATATTAATATATATATATATATATATATATATATATATATATATATATATTAATATATATATATATATGTCGTACCTAATAGCCAGAACGCACTTCTCAGCCTACTATTCAAGACCCGATTTGCCTAATAAGCCAAGTTTTCATGAATTAATGTTTTTTCGTCTACCTAACCTACCTAACCTAACCTAACCTAGCTTTTTTTGGCTACCTAACCTAACCTTACCTATAAATATAGGTTAGGTTAGGTTAGGTAGGGTTGGTTAGGTTCGGTCATATATCTACGTTAATTTTAACTCCAATAAAAAAAATTGACCTCATACATAGAGAAAAGGGTTGCTTTATCATTTCATAAGAAAAAAATTATAGTAAATATATTAATTCAGGAAAACTTGGCTTATTAGGCAAATCGGGCCTTGAATAGTAGGCTGAGAAGTGAGTTCTGGCTACTAGGTACGACATATATATATATATATATATATATATATATATATATATATATATATATATATATATATATATATATTAATATATATATATATATATATATATATATATATATATATATATATAAATATAACTTTAGAACACTTTCCCACCAGGAGACTCGAACCCTAGCCAGCACAGAAGCCTTCCAGCAACTGGCATAACAGGTACGCCTTAACCCGCTCCACCACCCGCTCAGACCCTTAAAAGAGATGGTAATTTCGGAGTATTTAAATACCCCAAAGATCAACACCTCCCAAGAGCACCAGAGCAAGTGAGGGGTCATTTATACGTTAATTTCATCAAGTCCCTGTTAATATGGGAAGACACAGTGTCTCTGCTTAAGGCACAACTCACCTAAACACGAGAGTTAAGTATACAACTTTAGAACACTTTCCCACCAGGAGACTCGAACCCTAGCCAGCACAGAAGCCTTCCAGCAACTGGCATAACAGGTACGCCTTAACCCGCTCCACCACCCGCTCAGACCCTTAAAAGAGATGGTAATTTCGGAGTATTTAAATACCCCTATATGTAGTGAAGGAGGAGCGTCAGAGGTAGAACATTCCGAGATGACAGAGCCAGAGTGAATGGGAGAATGTGTGAAAACCCTGGTTCGGCTTTAGTAGAAGCCTTAGGAATCGTACATGGTGCACACACACACACATATATATATATATATATATATATATATATATATATATATATATATATATATATATATATATATATATATATATATATATATATATAATAAATATAAATATAATATATATATATATATATATATATATATATAATATATATATATATATATATATATATATATATATAAATATATATATATATATAAATATATATATATATATATAAATATATATATATATATATATATATATATATATAAATATATAAATATATATATATAAATATATATATAAATATATATATATATAAATATATATATATATATATATATATATATATATATATATATATATATATATATATATATATATATATATATAAATATGTATATATATATATATATATATATATATATATAAATATATATATATTAATATATATATATATAAATATATATATATATATATAAATATATATATATAAATATATATATATAAATATATATATATATATAAATATATATATATATATATATATATATATATATATATATATATATATATATATATATATATATATATATGACCAGTGATGACCAGCGATGACACTATTGCCCCCAGGAACGCCACGACAGCAGAGGCTCTTCAAGACAAACACCCACCCAGAGCCCCCGACAGCAGCAGGGATCCCCAGGAAAACAATGCTGGCATAGAACCCTTGACTGTTCGAGAATCTGAGGTGTACAAAGCAGCCATGTCTTTCCCAACAGGTTCAGCAGGGGGCTTTACAGGCCTAAGACCCCAGCACATCAAACAAATGCTGAACCCGGTGCTTGGAGATGCTGCAAAGGACCTTCTAGTGGAACTTACCAGATTCTCCAACATGTGTTTGGCTGGCGGCATCCCTGAGGACATCAGGCCTGTCTTTTATGGAGCAGCACTCTGTGCTCTAAAGAAGAAGGATAGGGGTATCAGGCCCATTGCCGTTGGCAACACCCTCCGACGCCTTGTAGCTAAGGCTGCAGTGAGATCTATCAGCCAGGAAGCAGCCACCTTGCTGAAACCTCATCAGCTCGGGTTTGGGATTCCCCTAGGTTGTGAAGCTGCAGCACATGCAGCGCGGGCTTACATTGTTGATCTCCCGGACCAGAAGGCACTAGTAAAGCTTGACTTAAAAAATGCCTTCAATCAAGTCAGACGAGATGCTGTCCTCAAGGCTGTACACAACCATTTCCGTCCCCTTTACCCATTCATCCGATCGTGCTACAGTGGGGACTCTAAGCTTCTTTTTGGGGAGCATGAAATAAACTCCTGTGAAGGTGTCCAACAAGGTGACCCCTTAGCCCCCCTCCTTTTCTGTCTAGCTATCAAAGAGGTCACTGATAGTCTGACAAGCGAGCTAAACATCTGGTACCTGGATGATGGCACTCTAGCTGGAACTCCGGAAACCATTTTGGGGGATATAAGGAAAATCCAGGAGCAGGGAGCAGCCTTAGGCCTCATTCTCAATACATCCAAATGTGAAATAATCTCCCGCAACCCAGACATCACTGGGCAAATACAAAATGCTCTTCCAGACATTCTCGTTGTCGAGCCACCGGACTGCACTCTCCTGGGTGCCCCCATTGGCCCACGAGCAATCGAGGAGGTCCTGGCTGCTAAAATCACTGACCTAAAGAGAATGCAGGACAGGATTGACAAGATCGATGCCCATGATGCTCTCTTTCTCCTTACAAGATGCCTGTCTCTCCCTAAGTTGACCTACTTTCTGAGATGTTCTCCATCCTACAGCAGCCCGAAGTTAAATGTGTATGACACCCTTCTGAGGTCCATGCTGGTGAAAGTCCTGAACCTGCCATTGGACGACTCTCAGTGGGAGCAAGCAACCCTTCCTGTAAGACTCGGCGGCCTTGGTGTCCGCACAGCCTCCCAAATTGCTCTACCAGCCTTCCTTTCCTCCTCTCATGCATCGCACGACCTCGTCAGAGATATTTTACCTGCAACCCTGAGAGATTCAGCAGGAATACACGATCCTGCTTTCACTGAATGTTCAAATCAGTGGAATGTTCTTGCAGCCCCAGCAACCATTATAGAGCCAACAAAACAACACAAACAGTCCGGCTGGGATCACCCTCTAGTGGAAAAAGTAGCTGATGCCATGCTAAGCGTCGCAACATCAGACAAGGAGAAAGCCCGCCTCAGAGCAGTGCATGCCCCCCATGCAGGAGACTTCCTCCTGGCAGTACCCATGTCTGCAATGGGCACGCGCCTAGATCCAGAATCCCTTCGTGTAGCAGTGGCCCTCCGCCTTGGTGCCCCAATTCACACTGAATACAAGTGTATTTGCAACAGGGTGGAAGCAGACCAATACGGACTGCATGGGTTGCATTGCGGAAGCACAAAGGGCTGGCATGCAAGACACAACGAGGTCAATGACATCATCAAGAGAAGCCTCGTCTCAGCTGGGTGCCCAGCGGAGAGAGAACCTCGCATCCTAGGGGTCCAAAACCCGGATTTCCCAGCACTTCGCCCTGATGGCATCACCATATACTCATGGAAGGAGGGTAGACAGTTGGTGTGGGACTACACATGTGTATCCACCCTGGCTGACACCTATGTACACTTCGGAGCTGATCAAGCAGGTGGGGCGGCCAACCACAGGGAAACAGCAAAATCACTCAAGTACAGGCGACTGGAAGGTCAATAAATCTTTGTTCCCATAGCGTCTGAGACGCATGGCCCCTGGGGCAAGAGTGCCTTGGGATTTCTCAAGGAATTGGGGTCCAAGCTCATTGACGTCACCAGAGACCCAAGGGCTTCCAGTTTTTTATTTCAGCGTCTCAGTGTGGCGATCCAGAGGGGAAATGCCTGCTGCGTCCTCGGTTCCTGTCCAGAAGCGGAGGAGCTTCAAGAGATCCATAACCTTTAGGCATTTGTCTTGTATGTTTTGTAACCTTCAAATACACAATAAAGAAAAAAAAAAAAAAAAAAAAAAAGGGGAAGGGGGTGGTAGGAGAAAAGCACACAGAAACTGTATTGGAGGGGACCCACATTCCCTCCAATGCGTTATGTGTGGTTTCCTCCGAGGCTATGGGTCCCCATTCTTCCAGCCAGAGGTGGTACTCCCTTCCCTATTAAAAAAAAAAAAAAAAAAAAAAAAAATATATATATATATATATATAAATATATATATATATATATATATATAAATATATATATATATATATATATATATATATATATATATATAAATATATATATATATATAAATATATATATATATATATATATATATATATATATATAAATATATATATATATATATATATATATATATATATATATATATATATATATATAAATATAAATATATATATATATATATAAATATATATATATATATATATATATATATATATATATATATATATATAAATATATATATATATATATATATTTCCCAGGGCTGCATTGGGCACATCAAATAAAAAATCCCCGGCGTGGGGTGCTGTTTCCTCTAGGAGGCAGGCTTTGTTTTCAGCATCAGTGTTGTCAATCATTGCTGTGACAGTCTTTTCCATTATGGGGCTATCCCAGTGGGCCTGCTTGTGGTCTTTTGGGACTTGTGGTCGGGGTTGAGGGTGTGCAATGGTGTCCCATTGTCTAGCTGCTACGAGGAACGTTTCATCATGAGTTCCCACTGTCTCTCTCATACGCTCTGGTAGGATCTAAATATTAAAAAATATATATTTATATATATATATATATATATATATATATATATATATATATATATTTATATATATAAATATAATTTAAAATATATATATATATATATATATATATATATATATATATATATATATATATATATATACTTATATATATATATATATATATATATATATATATATATATATATATATATATATATATATAGTTGGATGGATTAATGTATAGAAAGATGATTAGGTGCATGGATAGATAGAATTAAATAAAACTAGATGGACAGACGATTAGATAGATGGATAGAAAGCTAGATGGATAGAGTAATGATTAGATGGAAAGAAAGCGAGATGAAGATATTAATGGATAGAAAGCTAGATAGATAGCTGGCTGCACATATGGATGGATAGATGACTGGACATATGGCTGCACAGATGGATGGATAGAAAGATAGATAGATGTATATAAATAGATGAATAGAGTAGAGGGCAGGAGAATGGATACATAGATGGTGCTATACAGAGGGTGAGCTGTGGCCAAGGGTGCTACTAGTGGCTCAGGGTTAAGAAGGCCAGCCAGGTCTGACTCACGCAACTCACCAGAGTCAGTTGGTCTCAAAGATGAGGACAACGTCAAGCCCACCACCGCAGGTCTATGCTCCACCACATGGGTGCTACTGATCGCCCTTGAAGCCCTTCAGTCAACCACGGGAAAACTGCTACCAGCAATTCCAGCCTTATTCCATGGAGGAGTGCAGGAAGACTCAGACTTACCTTCAACAGCACTTCCTCTGAGTCTTGCCCGCTGTAACAAAAGGTTCGCAGGTTTCTCTTCCACACATGCATTTCTCCACTATCACAAGGTCGCCAGCTGGGTTTATATCTCTGCACCCCAGCAGTGCAGTTTAGTGGTTGAACTCTGTTGCTTGACAGCATAAGTGTTGCTACACTCACAGTGTTAAATCAGGATTGCCAGCATAGGGTACATTCGATAAATATCTGTGTTGCTCTCACTTTTCCAGCCACTAGAATATGTTAATATAAAATCTAACTGTTCATCTGTGGGGACTATAATATCACTTGTGTATGCTCGTTGAGATATATGGAGGCGAAATCAAACACGTCAGTAAAATTATATGACATATATTAACAAAAAGCTACATGAACACACATATAGAAATGGTACATGAATAGACATATAAATAAATGCTCTGGAGATCTTCGGCAGCTCTCCTCTCACGAGCTTGGCAACTCCATCAGCTGGGCAGATTTAAATGGGGGACTCACACCCTCTCAAGAAGGGGGGGGGGGGGGAGCACTTCTTCAACGTCGGCTGCCGCCTCACCAACTGTCACGTCGTCCACACACTGTCGTCTCCAAACTCTAGAGTGCTGGCTGCCCTACAGCCTATCCTAATACTAACATAATAATATATATGCTAATGTATATATATATATATATATATATATATATATATATATATATATATATATATATATATATATGCGAACAAGCCTGAATGGTCCCCAGGACAATATGCAACTGAAAACTCACACCCCAGAAGTGACTCGAACCCATACTCCCAGGAGCCACGCAACTGGTATGTACAAGACGCCTTAATCCACTTGACCATCACGACCGGACAAAATGAGGTGATAGCCGAGGCTATTTGAACCACCCCAACGCCGGCACTCGGATAGTAATCTTGGGCATAGCATTTTACCAAATCACCTCATTCTTTGGGGCACACGTGAGGAATGAGGATGAATGAGGTGATTTGGTAAAATGCTATGCCCAAGATTACTATCCGAGTGCCGGCGGTGGGGTGGTTCAAATAGCCTCGGCTATCACCTCATTTTGTCCGGTCGTGATGGTCAAGTGGATTAAGGCGTCTTGTACATACCAGTTGCGTGGCTCCTGGGAGTATGGGTTCGAGTCACTTCTGGGGTGTGAGTTTTCAGTTGCATATTGTCCTGGGGACCATTCATGCTTGTTCGCATTTGTGTTCCTCACGTGTGCCCCAAAGAATGAGGTGATTTGGTAAAATGCTATGCCCAAGATTACTATCTTAGTGCCGGCGGTGGGGTGGTTCAAATAGCCTCGGCTATCACCTCATTTTGTCCGGTCGTGATGGTCAAGTGGATTAAGGCGTCTTGTACATACCAGTTGCGTGGCTCCTGGGAATATGGGTTCGAGTCACTTCTGGGGTGTGAGTTTTCAGTTATATATATATATATATATATATATATAATATATATATATATATATATATATATATATATATATATTTTATATATATATATATATATATATATATATATATATATATATATATATATATATATATATATATATATATATATATATATATATATATATATATTACTGGCCTAACTAGACTAATCAGCAAGGTGTAATGGAAGAGAAATATGATCTACCTTAATCACTTCTGTCCACGACGCCTGTATTCCAATTGTGTGAGGTTCCTAAAGGTCCCGGGTCGCTCCTCAGCGATCCAGTAGCGTGTTGCAAGGCCTCAGGTGTCGTGAAGTAGTTGCATCGTATCCGTGCCACTCCCTAGACTTCAGGTATTCCTATACTGGTCCAACCAGTGGTCACTAAGCCAGTCGCTGTATACATATGTTCCTTCAACCAGACATTTTCTCCTGGATCTGGAAACGGTGTATTCGCTCCAACATCTCAGCAGATGTGACCCAGTCACTGCAACACTGCTCGTCGCAACAAGCCAGACTCGCGGGTGCCAGGCAGGCTCTCCTGAGTCAGTGCCGACCGATATCCTCTAGTTCGATATCCTTGGTTCTTCTTTGCCCACTAAACTTGCCTTCTTCATGCTCTCCCAGGAATACAAAGTCTTCAGGGATAATGGTAGACTGCGATGGCTGCTTATAACCCACTGAGCGAGGCTCCCAGAAGTAGAGGTTTTAGAGCCAGATAGCCCCACTTAACAAACAATGGGGGTACTTATCAAACAATGTAATCAGAGGCGGTGTACCAGACAGTCCCACTTATCAGACAATGGAATCAAAGGGGGCGTGACAGATAGACCCACTTCAGATGTGGCAGTTAATAATTGTAGTCTACGGCGAGCTCCCACCATATTTCACTTACTCCAGCTATCTCCCCCGCCCCCCACCATATTTTTAGGGGGCTATATAGGATTATTTAAGGATATATAATCGAACAAGTCTGAATGGCCCCTCTAGGACTAAATGCATATATATATATGTCCGGAGCTATACAGGATATATATATCCTCAAAATAAAAGAGGGTGAAAAGAAATAGCCCTTATGTTTTATACATTATATTTACAAAAGTACATAGTGGCTTAAACGTAGTCATAATCTAAATCCCCTCCATAATATTGTCTAACTAGAGTCCTCCTTCTCGATGCTCGATGACGTCATCACTTTCACTTCCAGCGGTCACCCCTTGGGCTGAGGCGGATGGGTGGGGCTCAGGTGGTATGTCTGGATGACCATAGCCTAGGCTTTTGTATTTATTTAGGTAAAAGTGTTTATCATCAAATGCACTTAAACCCCTCTTAGTATTATGGGTGGTGGCCATTTGCCCCCCTACATTCCTAATTTGGGAATATTGAAAAGTATTTACTACACCATTACTGTGTAGGGTCTCTTTAAAATGGTTATGTGTTAAAGATCTTTGCACAGCATGGGGGATACCCTTAGCGGTAATGGAATTTGAATTGTCGTGCAACAGCAAACTATACATTTTGGGCTTAAGAGCTACAACTTCAAGGATGTGTCTGTCTGAAACCTCTGACTTTTAAAGTCTTAAAACACCCTTTTTAGAATGATCATTCAAGGGGTGAGTTTCAGGGAAGTTACTAGTATCCATCCACGACTTAAGGGGTTCTTTCCCCATCTCGTTAAAGACATCTTCAGTCATTAAACTGAAGATGAAACTGTCTGTATCGCTGTATATCAGAGCTGCCCTATCTGTATAGTGCTTCTTAAGTACCCTGTACCAAAAATGGTACAAACTGTATTTTGCTAGCTCAAGAATCTTGAACCCAATGTAATTAGGATGAGTAATTTTAATGAATGGCCTGGAACTGACGGACAATAATTTATTGTCACCTAAATGTACCATACGTTTAAAACAAGGATTCTTCGCCTCCCGTAAAAAGACCCTAGCAGAAGTCACTAGTTTGGTGTCAATGGCATAACGGGCTGGGTTCAGTAGCGTTTTACCAAAAGCACTATTAGTTAACCGTTTAAATAGTGTTTTCCTATCGTTACTGGTGGAGGCATTTCTATTGTTAACATTGGTGTTAACAAATTCCGCCATAAAATCTGACTGGCAGAACTCGTAAATGGCGTGTATGGTCTCTACTTCAAGACCTATCTCAATAAATAGCTGTAAGAGGTGTAGAGATATGAAATATTGTTTTTTGGGGAGATGATCCCCAACCACATTAATATTTTTTGGGGGGAGCTTTGTAATATTATTTGTTTCCAGAAGTCCCCTACTAAATGGTGAGATATCCCCCATACTTATCCCCCTATGGTGTAAACAAAGGGGTAGATCATCTGTTAGTCTAGCTATTTCAGGTCTTATGTGTTTGGTGTTAATTAAGAGCCAGTACTCTTTGTTAGAAGAGAATGGCTGTTCTGTCATTATCTTCCCTTCACTAACGAAGGAGGTCATCTCATCAGATGACAACTTTCTTAGACCACCATAGGGTAATTTCTTAGCATACAACTCCCATAAAGTGAGTTGAAATCTAAAAACAGTAAGAATGAAGATCTATCCTCCTGGTGGTTAAAAGATGGGTTGACATAGCGGTTGTTAGCTCTGACGTAACTCCCAACTACAGTTGTAAAACCCCCTCGTATGTTTTGTGATATGAGATTGTGTAACGTTACATCTGCACTTAACTCCAATGATATTTTGTTGCTTTTCAAGAAGCAATCATAGGAGTAGCCCGGAAGGCTACAGTAATGAGTCATTTCTAATGAATAGATATCATTTTGAATTACCCTGTGGTGAGTAAAAATGTCAGCTAGTAAACCAACGTCACACTTCAAATAAACAAGGAGATAATCCTTTAATGACCTACATCTTGTTGCCTCCCATACTAATTTAGAATGTCTATATTCTTCCAAAGTGATGGTTGATTTGTTTAGGGAGCTGTAAAACATATCAATAGGGGGGAGTGTTGCATCATTAAAGCAGCTGATTTTTGTGACATATTCATAAGGGAAAAACTGCTTACCCCCTAAGAGTAGTTGGTGACTCTCTTCGGGTAAACCTTCTATCATTGAGTGAGTGAATGTTAAGGGGCTGACTGACTCAATGTGGGTCTTTGCAAGGGACGAAAGACTGCCTGTAATAAAAGCCAGTGAATCAAGAAATTTAAGGTTGCCTATTTCTACCTTAAGATATTTAGTCCCTTGCCTCGTGAGGATATTGCTCTTAATATTTGAACCCATGGCAAACTCCCTCAAAATTAAGCCCATGTCATAAGACATATTGTGGGCAATTAGGAATAAACTCTCTAGAGCATTCTTGTGGCGGAGGTTGCAGTAATTACATAGAGCTCCAATATAATTGAGCTTTTCCCTAAAGGTGATCATTATGTTGAACCTTGAAATTGGAGGGTGTAAATACCTCCCCTCAAAACTGACAGTGTGTCTGTCTCCTAAAATGAACCTTATCCTCAAGAGACATGTCTATTTCATATTTGGGTAGGCTGGATCTGATAATTTCCCATTTGGTGGCAACTCGCTCCATGAAATGTGTGACACTGTCCCCACCAAAATAAGTAAATTTATCAATGACAGAGTGGTTCCTATCAACAATTATATAGCTGTATGCTATAGGTTTATGTTTGGCTGTAACAGAACCTAGACAATCCTCAGTGCTTAGGTAGCACTCAAAATCGAAATAAGCTATATGGGATGGGGGGGGGGGGGTAACCTTTCCTGTATTTTTAAAATTAAGGGTGTCCCCCTCCTGAGGATAAATCATTTTCTGGGTGATGTCACAGGAAGAAGAGTGATTTGTCCGCTTGCTACAATTTTGATATTCTGAAAGACAGCTTCTACAGAAGACTTTCTTTTGCCTGTGGCTGCGAGTAAAGTTCCGTAAAATCTTGTCCAAGTCTTTAATTAATAAGACTTACATGAGACTCCCCCAACAACAATAATGGTACTATGTCCGAATACTGTCTGCTACCACGACGGCAAAGAGAGACGTGATAGACACCGTCTGTATGTTTGTGAATTGAATAAAAAAAATGGAGAGTTTATTCCTATTCTCCAATTTAGAGATGTACTCCCATGAGAGAGGGAAAGATAATTGCTCGTATTTGACAATTTTCCTAACCCTAGAGTGAGACTCTACAAGTCTTCCTATACGTTTCCATTTCCAAGCAGTTTTGAACGCCTACCTTCTCTCCACCGAAAGCTACAGACGAAAATTCCGTGATCATCTAAAGGCAAGTACCACTACCTTTCTATAATTTGCCAATACCAAGAAAAGATATTTCATGATATGGCTGGAAGCAGCACATGTCTACATTTGCAGAACTCGTCAACCTCATGCTAGTTGAGGAATTCTTGAGACATGTTCCCCCTTCCGTCCGTTTACATTTAGCAGATAAAGAAGAAACCGACTACATCAAATGTGCGAAGCTGACACCTACAGCCTCATCCACCGGCTGACACCATCACCACCTCCCTGTAAGAAGTCTTGGTACAGTTACGATAAAGTGAGTACAGATCAAGCGAGCTCACAATTTTATTGTAAGTATTGCAAACGCTATGGACATACCATAGATAGATGTGTGAAGGCTCAATACACGAGCAATGAATCTACTAAACCCAAACAGACTCCTCCTAAGTCCGATAAGCCTTTGATAAATGTTGGTGTTCATGGTAATGATCTTTCTCTCTTCAGCAAACACCTGTTTCCTGGAACTGCCTCTACCAACGGTACAGATTCGGAGGGATGTTTCAAATTGAAGATCTTAAGGGACACAGCGGCTCTTCAATCTATTATATTGAAATCGGCTGTGCCTAACATCACCTACACCGGAGAAACCGTCCTTATCACTGACCTCACAGCTGCTACTCCGTATCCACTCGCCAGAGTCCACCTGGATTGTCCCTTCGTGACAGGTGAAGTCGAAGTCGCCATCAGGGAAAAGCCTTTTCCCATGCCTGGAGTGCAACTTCTCCTGGGCAACGACTTGGCAGAAGATCTGCAACCGTCCAACCTGATCATAACGGACAAACCCCAGGTGTGTACATCTGTAATGGATAATCCCATCTTTGAATATGTTACAGCAGAGGTTCAAGAAAGTGATCAAGTTTCTCCTCCGGTTTTGGTGACCACCCGTGCACAAGCTGCACGACCGCAACCAGCTGACTCTACTACTACCGCTGTCCCTCAAGACCCTCAGAATCTACCTCCTAATCTTACCAGTTTGGAGTTCCGTAAGTTACAGAGGGAAGATCAATCATTAAAACCATTATTCTTCCAGGCTGAGACTCAACCTGACAGTATCCCTGGGTTCTTCCTAGAGAATGAGTTGCTCTACCGTAGATACAGACCCAGCAAGCTGAAGGAGGATGACGATTGGGCCAATGTCGAACAACTAGTGATTCCCACCAGCATACGGCCCGATATTCTACACCTGGCCCACGGAGCTCTTTCTCACTATGGTTTTAACAAAACCTACCACGGAATCAGACAAGACTACTACTGGCCAGGTATGGTAAAAGACGTCAAAAAGTACGTGCAACAGTGTCATACATGTCAGATGGCAGGTAAACGTAACATCTCTATTCCCCTGGCTCCACTAAAACCCATCCAGGTGCCTGCGGAACCTTTTCACAGACTCATCATAGACTGTTGGTCCTTTACCCCGGACCAGTTCTGGCAACGCATATATACTAACTATCATGTGTCCTACCACCAGATTCACCATAGCAGTGTCAGTAAAGAACATTACGGCTGCTACAGTGGTGAAACACCTATTGAAGATCTTCATCCAGTATGGATTTCCAAGAGAGGTACAAAGTGACTATGGCACCAACTTCACCAGTGATCTTTTCAAGAAGACACTGGAGGAGTTCAACATCACACAGGTACTGTCCAGCCCAAATCATCCTGCTTCACAGGGTTCTCTTGAACGTAGTCATCAGACAATTAAAGCACTCCTAAAGAAATTCTGCAATGATACCTTGAAGGACTGGGATAAACAACTTGATCTCATTATGTGCATTTTCAGAAGTCTCCCCAATAAGTCTCTAGGAGTATCTCCTTATGAGATGCTCTACGGACGTAAGTGCCGTACTCCTCTCAAAGGTTTCAAAGACTCTTTACGTAATGCAACCTTCAGTGACCCTCAAAATGTGCCTCAGTTTCTTCAAAGCTTAAAACACATTCTAGAGAGAGAGTATGTAAATTTGCTAATGACAACCTATTGAAAGCCCAAGAGAAGAACTCATTTTGACCAAAACAGCAAATTAAGGAAATTTTAACCAGGAAACTTCGTGTTGGCATATTTTCCTATCATAGGTTCTCCATTGCAAAGCAAGTTTTCAGGACCCTACCGTATCAAGGAGTGCAGGAACAACCACAACTACGTTCTTGAGACTCCAGATAGGCGGCGGAAGACCCAGTTGTGCCACGTCAACCTCCTGAAGCAGTATCAAGGTATTCCCCCTACTGTGTTGGTAGCAGTCTCTACATTTAAAGGTCCATACCTCCACAGTGAAACCTACCCTGCTTCTCCCGAAAACATTAACACTGAGACGGTGCTTTCCAAATCAGAAATCCTACCTGATCTTCATTCCAATTTACAGGACTATAATAGTGCTCCTTTGCCGTGTTCTAATACTATTCTCGCCTCTCCAGATATCACGAAGCCTTTCATCCTCCATGTCGACGCCAGTGGTACCGGCATCGGGGGTGACCTGATGCAACAACGAGGCGAGGAGATTCGACCTGTTAGCTACTACAGCTACAAGGAACTACAGCACGATCGACAGGGAGCCACTCTCCATCGTCCTGAACTTGCAGCACTTCGAACCGTACCTGCAAAGTGCTCGGTCTACCACCATCTACTCGGACCACAATCTCCTATGCTTCTTGCAGCAAGCCCAAGTCAACAATCAACGGCTTCTACGATGGGCTTGATATCTGCAGAATTTCAACCTGGAGATTCCTACATCAAGGGTTCTGACAACATCATAGCAGACGCCCTCTCCAAAGTCTATGAGGTGGAGGCTGCTCCACCTATCGCTCTACCACCTGAAGACGTAACTTCACCCGGAACCGCAGGCTTCGGTGGAGAGTTGTGACGATAATATCTTTCTAGAGAGATTGAGGCTGCTCTTCCCTACCTCAAGTTACGTCCAGTTAACAAGTATAAGACGCTACATTCAAGATACGTCCACCGGTAGCACAAAACGTTTTGACCAGGAGGCAAAACGTACCCAAGATTCCCCCTACTCCACACACCCTCCACGCCGGCTTGCCGTCAACCAGCAAACTACCCATTCCAGCCTGCCTGCTCCTGATTGGTGACTCGCCGACCACGCACCTACACACTGCACCTCCGCGCCATCTACCTGAATCGACGTCGGAGCCCTGACCAGCTATCAACTTCAGAATATTCTTTGTGCTCTTAGAGTTGATATCTCTCTCTGGCATAGTAAGCTCACTGGCTTGTATAAGAAGGGAGGTTTCAGCCATAGCCGATATTCTCAGCACCATTTTATTATTTCACCATTATACTCTTGTGTCTCACATTGTCTTTGCATTTATCTTTGTTATTTAATTGTATTTTTCAATCCCCCGAGATTTTTCTTTATTTTCATTTATGTTTAAAGTAAATATAATAAAGTTTCATTGTTCATATTTTGTGTTTTACGTGTTCCTCCCTCTCACTTACCACAGACAACAAGCAAGCAGTCTATCTTTTTTTTTTGTAAGTGTGACCAGGCATTGACACCTGCCATTGGAGGACTGCCGAACATCAATACTCCAACACTTTCCCGTCACAATATATATATATATATATATATATATATATATATATATATATATATATATATATGTCGTACCTAGTAGCCAGAACTCACTTCTCAGCCTAATATGCAAGGCCCGATTTGCCTAATAAGCCAAGTTTTCATGAATTAATTGTTTTTCGACTACCTAACCTACCTAACCTAACCTAACTTACCTTTTTCAGCTACCTAACCTAACCTAACCTATAAAGATAGGTTAGGCTAGGTTAGGTAGGGTTGGTTAGGTTCGGTCATATATCTACGTTAATTTTAACTCCAATAAATAAAATTGATCTCATATGTAATGAAATGGGTAGCCTTATCATTTTATAAGAAAAAAAATAGATAAAATATATTAATTCAGGAAAACTTGGCTTATTAGGCAAATTGGGCCTTGCATAGTAGGCTGAGAAGTGCGTTCTGGCTACTAGGTACGACATATATATATATATATATATATATATATATATATATATATATATATATATATATATATATATATATATATAATATATATATATATATATATATATATATATATATATATATATATATATATAATATATATATATATATATGTTTCATTGAATATGACCGCATATTCTGTATTTATTATTTTCTGGTTTAGGGCTTCTATCCCTCTAACTATTTTCTTAGCATCAGGGCTTAATTGGAATAGGAGTTCTCCAAAACTCATTTTCGTACTTTTAAGGTGAAGAAAAGAAGTGATTTACTATAGAGTGTATTACACTTATTTGTATAATTTGCACGACGTTTCGAACCTCCATGGTTCATTCTCAAGTGAACAGATCTTACAATACTAGTTGATTTTATACCCGCATTAGGTCAGGTGATAATACAATGAAGGTGAAAAACATGGGGGGATACATAAGGGATGAACATAGGGGCTGCAGAAGGCTTATTGGCCCATACGAGGCATCTCCTATCTAAACACAAAGATTAATCCAGTGTAATTGGCCTGTTATGTTGGACATTGTCTTCTGTGCTGGCATCGATATGTTCTTGTCTTGTCCTTACTCTCATGGTGGGTAGAGTAAATAGTTCCGTGATTTGGGTGTTCATGGTAGGTCGCTCTATTCTTATGTGAACTGCCTCAAGAATTTGTAATCTTCTTGAATCTTGGGTTTTGTCTATTATGCAAGTATTCTTGTTCAACATTTCTCTTGTTAGAGTAATGTCATGGGCTTGTCTCATGTGATTCCTAGGGGTACCAGATTGAAGATGGCATGTCAAACGCCTCGTCAGCTTGGTCGACGTCATACCTATGTACTTACATTGAAGGTTACATCCTTCGTGGGGGCAAGTGTACATGTATACAACGCTTGACTGCTGTAGAGGGTTCTCCGTCGGCTTCGGGCTGTTTTTGATAAGGAGTTCGGAAGTCTTCTTGGTTTTGTAGAATATTATCAGGTTTATGTTTTGGTTAGGAGTAGTGCTTTTTACTCCTTTACGGATTATTTCTTTCATTATTCTTTCCTCTTTTATATGTTCACTGTGCATGGTTGATTTGTAATATAATTTTATTGGGGGTGTTGTGGTTTCTGTTCTAGGTTCTGAATTATACCAACGGTCCAAGTGTCTTCTTATAGCAGCGTTTATTTCCGCGTTGCTATATCCGTTGTTCACCAATACCTGAGTTACTCTTTCAAACTCTCTACTCACGTTGCTCCATTCAGAGCAGTGGGTAAGCGCTCGACGAATATAAGCATTGAGAACACTGGCTTTGTATCTTTGGGGGCACTCACTCCTACCGTTCAGGCATAATCCTATGTTGGTGGGCTTGGTATATACGTTGGTGCTTAAAGAGGTTCCTGTTTTTGTTATTAGTACATCCAAGAATGGCAGACTGTTATTTTCACTATTTTCATGTGTAAATCGGAGTACTGACTCTCTCTCTAGGTGTCTTTTTAGGTCAATTAGTTCATCTGAGTCTTTTACTATTACGAATATGTCATCTACATAACGGCAGTATACAGTTGGTTTTTGTCTGCTACTGAAGACCCTATCTTCGATGGTTCCCATATAAAAATTAGCAAATAAAACTCCTAAGGGGGAGCCCATTGCTACTCCGTCTATTTGTAAATACATGTCTCCTTGTGGACTGATGAAAGGGGCTTCCTTTGTACATGCTTCGAGAAGACTTTTCAAGTGTGGCTCAGGTATGTCTAATTTGGGGGTGCTCTCGTCTCTGTATACTCTGTCCAGTATCATTCCTATGGTTGTGTCGACTGGGACGTTGGTAAAAAGGGATTCAACGTCCAGGGAAGCGATGATTCCATCGGGCTGGGTAGATTTGATCAATTCTAGGAAATCTGCTGATGATTGTAGACTAAACTTACTTGGAGTGTATGGAGTTAGGAGTTCATTGAGTTTCTTTGCCAGGTGATAAGTTGGGGTTGGTATCTGGCTGATTATAGGGCGTAGTGGGTTACCTGGTTTATGCGTCTTAACATTGCCGTAGGCATATCCTAAGCCATAGTCGCCTTGAAGTTTATTGAAATGCACACTACCTTTCTTTGCGTTGATTGCTGTAATTGTTTTGTTTACTTTCCGCTTAAGGTCTTCTACGGGGTTCCTCGTGATTCGTTGAAATTTGGAGTCGTCACTTAGGATGTCGCTAATTTTGTTCATGTATTCATGGGTAGGAATCAATACATATTCTGCTGTTTTGTCGGCTTTTCTTATTGTTACGTCTTTCAGATTTTTTAGTTGTTTCGCTGCTTCTTTGAGTCGTGGGGTTAAGATTGTAGATGAATATGTTCCTCGTTTTTTCCCTGCTTCTGCAAGTAGTTCAGCTTGAAGTGTGTCAGTGGTGATGACTTTTTTGTTGTCTTCTAGCTTATGGATATCGTCCAGAAGCATTTCGATTTCCAGGCGTTTTTGATGCATCTTTGGTTTAGATAAGAATTGACAATTTAGACCAAGATTTAAGAGGTCTCGTTGGTCCTGGGTAAGATCATAAGAAGTCAGGTTAAAGTAGCCATCTTTAGGACGAGGGATTTTTAGCTGTCCACCGTTTAGGGATGTTAACTTACGGAGTGTCTTTGTTTCTACAAGAGTTTTATGTTGTTGTTTCAGGTTAAATAGTTCACTGTTGATGGTTTGCTTGAGTTGGATAGGGATGTCGTACTGGGTCCATTTGTTTAACAGATGCTCCGCCTGCTCTATAAAGGTTTGGAGGGCTTCCTTCTTCTTATTTAGTTGATGCCGAATGAGCTCTTGCCTATACCTATAGGTAAACTCTGTATTGCGGACTGCTGGGTCATGTGGGTTTATATTGGTGTATACTGGCAGCAGGTTTTCTTTCAAACATGTTTCATTGAATATGACCGCATATTCTGTATTTATTATTTTCTGGTTTAGGGCTTTTATCCCTCTAACTATTTTCTTAGCATCAGGGCTTAATTGGAATAGGAGTTCTCCAAAACAAATTTTCGTACTTTTAATGTGAAGAAAAGAAGTGATTTACTATAGAGTGTATTACACTTATTTGTATAATTTGCACGACGTTTCGAACCTCCATGGTTCATTCTCATTCTCAATCATCAGCAGATTTCCTAGAATTGATCAAATCTACCCAGCCCGATGGAATCACCGCTTCCCTGGACGTTGAATCCCTTTTTACCAACGTCCCAGTCGACACAACCATAGGAATGATACTGGACAGAGTATACAGAGACGAGAGCACCCCCAAATTAGACATACCTGAGCCACACTTGAAAAGTCTTCTCGAAGCATGTACAAAGGAAGCCCCTTTCATCAGTCCACAAGGAGACATGTATTTACAAATAGACGGAGTAGCAATGGGCTCCCCCTTAGGAGTTCTATTTGCTAATTTTTATATGGGAACCATCGAAGATAGGGTCTTCAGTAGCAGACAAAAACCAACTGTATACTGCCGTTATGTAGATGACATATTCGTAATAGTAAAAGACTCAGATGAACTAATTGACCTAAAAAGACACCTAGAGAGAGAGTCAGTACTCCGATTTACACATGAAAATAGTGAAAATAACAGTCTGCCATTCTTGGATGTACTAATAACAAAAACAGGAACCTCTTTAAGCACCAACGTATATACCAAGCCCACCAACATAGGATTATGCCTGAACGGTAGAAGTGAGTGCCCCCAAAGATACAAAGCCAGTGTTCTCAATGCTTATATTCGTCGAGCGCTTACCCACTGCTCTGAATGGAGCAACGTGAGTAGAGAGTTTGAAAGAGTAACTCAGGTATTGGTGAACAACGGATATAGCAACGCGGAAATAAACGCTGCTATAAGAAGACACTTGGACCGTTGGTATAATTCAGAACCTAGAACAGAAACCACAACACCCCCAATAAAATTATATTACAAATCAACCATGCACAGTGAACATGTAAAAGAGGAAAGAATATTGAAAGAAATAATCCGTAAAGGAGTAAAAAGCACTACTCCTAACCAAAACATAAACCTGATAATATTCTACAAAACCAAGAAGACTTCCGAACTCCTTATCAAAAACAGCCCGAAGCCGACGGAGAACCCTCTACAGCAGTCAAGCGTTGTATACATGTACACTTGCCCCCACGAAGGATGTAACCTTCAATGTAAGTACATAGGTATGACGTCGACCAAGCTGACGAGGCGTTTGACATGCCATCTTCAATCTGGTACCCCTAGGAATCACATGAGACAAGCCCATGACATTACTCTAACAAGAGAAATGTTGAACAAGAATACTTGCATAATAGACAAAACCCAAGATTCAAGAAGATTACAAATTCTTGAGGCAATTCACATAAGAATAGAGCGACCTACCATGAACACCCAAATCACGGAACTATTTACTCTACCCACCATGAGAGTAAGGACAAGACAAGAACATATCGATGCCAACACAGAAGACAATGTCCAACATAACAGGCCAATTACACTGGATTAATCTTTGTGTTTAGATAGGAGATGCCTCGTATGGGCCAATAAGCCTTCTGCAGCCCCTATGTTTATCCCTTATGTATCCACCCATGTTTTTCACCTTCAATATATATATATATATATATATATATATATATATATATATATATATATATATATATATATATATATATATATATATATATATATATATATATATATATATATATATATATATATATATATATATATATATATATATATATATATATATTATTAAATATGACCGAAAAAATAAGATTAATAATTCTAACACGAATTTTCTCAATCTTTCGTACATTTCTTTTCACTGTTGGAGGTAATTCAAAAATCAATTCTCCAAAATTCATTTATATTTCTAGTCTGACGCGACACTTGAGCGCGTTTCGTAAAACTTATTACATTTTCAAAGACTTTACACATACACAACTGAATAGAACTTACACATCTCCGATTTGTTTATATCTACATTTGAGTGAGGTGGATGGGGTGAGGTGGTATTTAATAGGGTATTACTTTCATCAACACAAGACAGAACACGAAACAATGGGTATTGAAATGAAAGTGATTGTAGAAAGCCTATTGGTCCATATTTCTTGATGCTTCTATATTGGAGCGGAGTCTTGAGGTGGGTAGAATATAGTTGTGCATTAATTGGCTGTTGATTGCTGGTGTTGACTTCTTAATGTGCAGTGCCTCGCAAACGTCAAGCCATCTGCTATCGCTGTATCTATCGATGATTTCTGTGTTGTTTACTAGGATTTCTCTGGCGATGGTTTGGTTGTGGGAAGAGATTATATGTTCCTTAATGGAGCCCTGTTGCTTATGCATCGTTAAACGCCTAGAAAGAGATGTTGTTGTCTTGCCTATATACTGGGTTTTTTGGAGCTTACAGTCCCTAAGTGGGCATTTGAAGGCATAGACGACGTTAGTCTCTTTTAAAGCGTTCTGCTTTGTGTCTGGAGAGTTTCTCATGAGTAGGCTGGCCGTTTTTCTGGTTTTATAGTAAATCGTCAGTTGTATCCTCTGATTTTTGTCTGTAGGGATAACGTTTCTATTAACAATATCTTTCAGGACCCTTTCCTCCGTTTTATGAGCTGTGGAAAAGAAGTTCCTGTAAAATAGTCCAATAGGGGGTATAGGTGTTGTGTTAGTTGTCTCTTCAGAGGTTGCATGGCATTTCACTTTCCTTCTTATGATGTCTTCGACGAAACCATTGGAGAAGCCGTTGTTGACTAGGACCTGCCTTACCCTATAGAGTTCTTCGTCGACTTGCTTCCATTCTGAGCTGTGGCTGAGAGCACGGTCGACATATGCGTTAACAACACTCCTCTTGTACCTGTCTGGGCAGTCGCTGTTGGCATTTAGGCACATTCCTCTGCTCGTTTCCTTAGTGTAGACTGCAGTGTGGAAACCTCCGCTCTTTTCCATGACTGTTACATCTAGAAAGGGCAGCTTCCCATCCTTTTCCATCTCGTAAGTGAAACGCAGCACGGAACTCTGCTCAAATGCCTCCTGATACACAGGTACCTGATGTCTGACATCAGGTACCTGTGTAAAAATGTCGTCAACATACCTGCAGTATATGGCCGGTTTCAAGTTCATGTCGACGAAGACTTTTTGCTCGATGGTACCCATGTAGAAGTTTGCAAACAGGACACCTAGGGGAGAACCCATGGCGACCCCATCTACTTGCTTATACATGTGCCCATCCGGGCTCAAGAAGGGTGCCTCTTTAGTACAAGCTTGGAGTAGTTTCCTCAGAATATTTTCTGGTATGTCAAGAGGAGTACAGGCTGGATCACGATACACTCTGTCGGCTATCATCCCGATTGTCTCGTCCACAGGTACGTTGGTAAACAGCGATTCTACGTCCAACGAGGCTCTTATCCCTGTGGCCCGTGTGCCCCGCAGTAAGTCAACAAATTCCTTTGGAGACTTCAGGCTGAAGGCGCAAGGGACATAAGGAGTCAGCAGGCCGTTGAGTCGCTTCGCCAGTCTGTACGTGGGTGTGGGTATCTGGCTAATGATTGGCCGAAGTGGGTTTCCAGGCAAGTGTGTCTTGACATTTCCATACGCATATCCAGGTTTATATTCCCCAATAATTTTTGGCAGGTGGAGTCCGGATTTCTTGGCGTTCACAGTTTCGATCAGTTTGTTGACCTTTGTTTTCAATTCGGCTGTAGTGTCCTTCGTTACCCTTTGGAATTTAGTTTGGTCAGAGAGTATGAGGTTCATTTTCGCCAGATATTCGTCTTTTTTAAAAATGACGTATATTGGCGACTTGTCACCTCTCCTGACAACTATCTCCTTGTTCTCACGAAGGCTTTTAGCTGCCGCTTTGAGCTCGGGGGACAGTATGGTGCTTCTGTAATTGCCTCGATTCTTTCCTCCTTCCGCAATAAGTTCTGCTTGTAAGGTATCTTTGGTAGTGACCTTCTTTTGTGTCTCGAGGTCGAATATGTCGTCCAACAGAATTTCCAACTCCACTTTCCGGGCAATCTCACTCCGTCTTGACATAACGTGACAGTTTATACCCAGATTTAGGAGAGTGACTTGGTCCTCAGTGAGGTTAATTCCTGCAAGGTTCAGAAAGCCATCTCTTGGTCGTGGAATTGCCATAGGTCCTCCATATAACGTTGTTAGTTTCTTGATAATCCTTGTTTCAGTGCTGAGGTGATGTCGGTCTGTGAGGATGTCGAGGTGTTGTTCAATGCGGGTACGGATACTTTCGTCGATGTTGCTATTTCTGCATTCGTTTGTAGCATGAAGTAGTTGCGTTTTGTTGTCTTTGAGTAGTTGCGTGCTCTCAGCCACAGCTCAGAATGGAAGCAAGTCGACGAAGAACTCTGTAGGGTAAGGCAGGTCCTAGTCAACAACGGCTTCTCCAATGGTTTCGTCGAAGTCATCATAAGAAGGAAAGTGAAACGCCATGCAACCTCTGAAGAGACAACTAACACAACACCTATACCCCCTATTAGACAATTTTACAGGAACTTCTTTTCCACAGCTCATAAAACGGAGGAAAGGGTCCTGAAAGATATTGTTAATAGAAACGTTATCCCTACAGACAAAAATCAGAGGATACAACTGACGATTTACTATAAAACCAGAAAAACGGCCAGCCTACTCATGAGAAACTCTCCAGACACAAAGCAGAACACTATAAAAGAGACCAACGTCGCCTATGCCTTCAAATGCCCTCTTGGGGACTGTAAGCTCCAAAAAAACAGTATATAGGCAAGACAACATCTCTTTCTAGGCGTTTAACGATGCATAAGCAACAGGGCTCCATTAAGGAACATATAATCTCTTCCCACAACCAAACCATCGCCAGAGAAATCCTAGTAAACAACACAGAAATCATCGATAGATACAGCGATAGCAGGGGGCTTGACGTTTGCGACGCACTACACATTAAGAAGTCAACACCAGCAATCAACAGCCAATTAATGCACAACTATATTCTACCCACCTTAAGACTCCGCTCCAATATAGAAGCATCAAGAAATATGGACCAATAGGCTTTCTACAATCACTTCCATTCAATACCCATTGTTTCGTGTTCTGTCTTGTGTTGATGAATTTAATACCCTATTAATACCACCTCACCCTATCCACCTCACTCAAATGTAGATATAAACAAATCGGAGATGTGTAAGTTCTATTCAGTTGTGTATGTGTAAACTAAAGTCTTTGAAAATGTAATAAGTATTACGAAACGCGCTCAAGTGTCGCGTCAGACTAGAAATAAAAATGAATTTTGGAGAATTGATTTTTGAATTACCACCAACAGTGAAAAGAAATGTACGAAAGATCGATAAAATTCGTGTTAGAATTATTAATCTTACTTTTTCGGTCATATTTAATAATATATGTCTACAGGAAAGACTGCTACCAAAATATACTAATATATATATATATATATATATATATATATATATATATATATATATATATATATATATATATATATATATATATGTATATATATATATATATATATATATATATATATATATATATATATATATATGTATATATATATATATATATATATATATATATGTATATATATATATATATATATATATATATATGTATATATATATATATATATATATATATATATATATATATATATATATATATTTTTTTTTTTTTTTTTTTTCAATAGGGAAGGGAGTACCACCTCTGGCTGGAAGAAGGGGGACCCATAGCCTCGGAGGAAACCACACATAACGCATTGGTGGGAATGTAGGTTCCCTCCAATACAGTTTCAGTGTGTTTTTCTCCTACCACCCCCTTCCCTTTTTTTTTTTTTTTTTTTCCTTTATTGTGTATTTAAAGGTTACAAAACATACAAGACAAATGCCTAAAGGTTATGGATCTCTTGAAGCTCCTCCGCTTCTGGACAGGAACCGAGGACGCAGCAAGCATTTCCCCTCTGGATCGCCACACTGAGACGCTGAAATAAAAAACTGGAAGCCCTTGGGTCTCTGGTGACGTCAATGAGCTTGGAACCCAATTCCTTGAGAAATCCCAAGGCACTCTTGCCCCAGGGGCCATGCGTCTCAGACGCTATGGGAACAAAGAGGTATTGACCTTCCAGTCGCCTGTACTTGAGTGATTTTGCTGTTTCCCTGTGGTTGGCCGCCCCACCTGCTTGATCAGCTCCGAAGTGTACATAGGTGTCAGCCAGGGTGGATACACCCTGGCTGACACACATATATATATATATATATATATATATATATATATATATATATATATATATATATATATATATATGACATATATATATACATATATATATATATATATATATATATATATATATATATATATATATATATATATGTATATATATATATGTATATATATATATATATATATATATATATATATATATATATATATATATATATATATATATATATATATATATATATATATATTGTTACGATAATCTCCTTTCAGAGAGATTTGGCCTGCTCTTTTCTATCATCATGTTACTTCAGTACATCTACAACATTTCGATACTACAAGCAAGTGTAGTACGTATTGACTCTGATACGTTTTGCCAGGCCAAAACGTTTCATCGCACTCGCTTTCCACCTCCCCCCTCCCCCTTTGTCGATCACCAAACCACCACTTCAAGCCAGCCCGCTTCTGATTGGTGAATTGACATTTGCACCTCTGCACCTCTGCACTTCAGCGCCATCTACATAGCCGATGATGGAGCATGCACCAGCCATTGGATTCAGAATATCCTTGTGCTCTAAAGCTGACACAACTATTTGATAAACGCTCTGTTTATTGATGGATGTTTTCAGCCAGCATTTTATTCTCAACACCTGTTAATTAATTTTTGTCTTTATCCATTTTAGAGTAACGTCACCAATATTTTATTTTATGTTATTTGTTGACATTATAATCTTGTTTGTTTGCACTGTACATACCCAAGGAAATGTCTTATTCATATTTGTTTTCAATTTAATTAAAGTTTCATTGTTCATACTATTTGTTTTGCTTGTTTTGCCTTACTTTGCCACAGGATTACTTTGATTGAATTCACAGGATTAATCACAGGATTACTGTTGTTACTTGGACACAACAGCTACGCAGTCATCTTTTTTTTTTTTAATATGTGATAGGCATTGACACCAGCCATTGGGAGGACTGCCGAACACCTTCACTTCTTTTTTCCATCACATTTAATGGGGGCCTGTCCGAGGAGCCTCACTCAGGTACTAGTACTAGAACATCAATTTGTGGTAAGTGTACTTGGCTTTGATACAGTTGCTTTTCAATATTTTCATAACTTTTAATATTTATATGGTGCTGTGTATTTTGTGCACAGGTAACATATTGTTAGTGTTGGATAACTGTGGATTACGTGGTGACTGTAGGCCTCAGTCATTCTCTTAATTGGTCGTTCATCCCTCAGTGTTATTACTCGTGTATTCCACCTTTTTTGTCCCAAGGTCATTTCTCAAATTCAGACAGATCATCATTTTGGTACCCTGGTACTTTGGTTTGTCTTCGGGCCACGTACCCTATCTTCTGCAATCCGACCAAAGGAGGATACAGAGGGCCATAGTTCCTCTAGCACGGACTACGCTGTTGAGTTGGGACCTCAATAGCAGTTCTTGTCACCAGTTGATACTCGCACCCCTACACGTCGGTCAGAGATGGTGATATTTACTCAGGTAGGGAATTGGCTTTCTTTTTCAGAGCACAAAGAACGCTAATTCTGTAAGTATCATATAATTAAGTAGGAAACCCTTTGCTTTTGTCCTATAGAGACTCGGCAAGGTATCCCTACATTCTTGGACTACCCTTTCACTTCTGAAACAATTAAGATTCATTTGTTTTAGAAACTATCGGTTTCATTTATTTAGTACGATTTTCTTGCTCTTATTCTCTTATATTGAGTACCGGGTACAAGATTTCCTGTGATTTTGATTGACTAATCATTTACCATCTAATATTAACGTTAATTGTTAACGATTAAATTTCAACAGGATAGTTACCAGTTGCGACGTCATCCTGTTACTGACACTGACAATATCACTGGTATATTCGCTGTATATTTATTTGCTATTTCAAAATGTTTCGTCTCTCAGCATTTCGTAGCGATCCAGCCAGTGAAGTAGGGAACTTAATTCGTGCCTGGAAAATAGAATTACAAACTCTTGCACACGAGTATCACCTAGACGTTCCCCATGGAGCCACCAAAAGTGACGTGCACAATATTATCTTGGACCACCTCTTAGATGAAGGAATTATAGACTCTGATGCTCACGAAAACTATCCTATTGCAGATCGGCATGCTCTGGCAGCTAAATAAAACTAAATAATAATAATAATAAAACTAAAGCTCGAATAAGCAAAAATAGAGCGCGAACAACAAAAAGAAGCTCTACAGATAAGGGAATGTGAGGCTGCCATAAAGAAAGAAGAACAAGAACGTGAGGCTTCCCTAAGGAAAGAAGAACAGGAACGTGAGGCTGCTCTCCACCGTGAGCGTGAACGAGAACAGCTAGAAGCAAGAAAACGTCACCTGGAGATGCAAAGAGAGCATGATAAGAAGCAAGCTGAGAGTGTTCTAGCATATCGTCGACAAGAACTCGACTTGGAAACTACACACCACACTCAGTGCCAACAAGCTACCGCTAGTCTCCCAGTAAGCTTCAATGTCTCCCATGCCAGTAAGTTAATACCACCATTCGTTGAGACAGAGATAGATGTATTTTTTACTACTTTTGAGGCCCTAGCTAGAAAACTTAGCTGGCCTGAAGATCAATGGTCTACCCTTCTCAGAGTGAACCTCACAGGTAAATCTGTGGTTACTCTCAGTACCTTAGCGTCTGAGAATGACTACCAGACCCTGAAGCAAGCAGTTTTAGACGCCTACCTTCTCTCCACCGAAAGCAACAGACGAAAACTCCATGATTATCTAAAGGCAAGTACCACCATCTTTTTAGAATTTGCCAATACTAACAAAAGATATTTCAAGAAATGGCTGGAAGCAGCACATGTCTCTACATTTTCAGAACTCGTCAACCTCATGCTAGTTGAGGAATTCATGAGACGTGTTCCCCCTTCCATCCGTTTATATTTAGCAGACAAAGAAGAAACCGACTACATCAGATGTGCGAAGTCGGCTGACAACTACAGTCTTATACACCGGCTAACACCTGACCCACCTTCCAGTAAGAAGTCTTGGTCTAGTTACGACAAATTGAGTACCGATCAGGCGACCTCTCAATTGTATTGTAAGTATTGCAAGCTCTATGGACATACCATAGATAAATGTGGAAAACCCCAATACAAAGGCTATAGTAAAACTCCTAATCTCAAACCGACTCCTCCTAAGTCCGGTAAGCCTGTGATGAATGTTAGTGTTCCTGTTAATGATCTTTCTCTCTTCAGCAAACACCTGTACCCTAGAACTGTCGCTGCCAACAATACAGATTCGGAGGGACGTCTCAAATTGAAGATCTTGAGGAACACAGCGTCTCTTCAGTCAATAATATTGAAATCGGCTGTGCCTAACATCACCTACACCGGGGAAACCGTCCATATCACTGACCTCACTGCTACCACTCCGTATCCACTCGTCAGAGTCCACCTGGATTGTCCTTCCGTGGCCGGTGAAGTCCAAGTCACCATCAGGGTAAAGCCTTTTCCCATGTCAGGGGTACAACTTCTCCTGGGCAATGACTAGGCCGAAGATCTACAACCTTCCAACCTGATCATCATGGACAAACCCCAGGTGTGTAACTCTGTAGTGGACAATCCCATCTTTAAGTATGTTTCAGCAGAGGTCCGAGAAAGTGATGAAGTTTCTCCTCTGGTTTTGGTGACCACCCGTGCACAAGCTGCACGCCCGCAACCAGCTGACTCTACGGCTACCGCTCTCTCTCAAGACCATCAGAACCTACCACCGAATCTTACTATGTTGGAGTTCCGTAAGTTACGGAGGGAGGATCCTTCATTACCACCGTTATTCTTCCAGGCCGAGACTCAATCTGACAGTATCCCTGGGTTCTTCCTAGAGAATCAGTTGCTCTACCGAAGGTACAAATCCAGTAAGCTGACGGAGGATGACGATTGGGCTAATGTCGACCAACTAGTAGTTCCCACGAGCTTACAGCCCGATATTCTACACCTGGCCCACGGAGCGATTTCGCACTATGGTTTTAACAAAACCTATCACGGAATCAGACAAGACTACTACTGGCCAGGTATGGTAAAAGACATTAAATGTTAAGTGCAACAGTGTCATACATGTCAGACGGCAGGAAAACCTAACATCCCGATTCCCAAGGCTCCTTTAACTCCTATCCCGGTGCCTGCGGAACCTTTCCACAGACTCATCATAGACTGTGTTGGTCCTTTACCCCGGACCAGTTATGGCAACGCTTATCATCCAGTGTCCAACCACCAGATTCCCCATAGCAGTTCCTGTAAAGAACATTACGGCTGCTACGGTGGTGAAACAACTATTGAAGATCTTTACCCAATACGAATTTCCTCGGGAGATTCAAAGTGACTATGGCACCAACTTCACCAGTGATCTCTTCAAGAAGACACTGGAAGGATTCAACATCAATCAGGTATTGTCCAGCCCCTATCATCTTGCTTCACAGGGTTCTTTTGAACGTAGTCACCAAACGATTAAATCACTCCTAAAGAAATTTTGCAATGAAACCATGAAATACTGGGATAAACAACATGACATCATTATGTGCATTTTCAGAAGTCTCCTAAATGAGTCTCTAGGAGTATCTCCTTATGAGATGCTCTATGGACGTAATTGCCATACTCCTCTTAAAGCTTTTAAAGACTCTCTACGTAATGCCACCTTCAGTGACCCTCAGTATGTGACTCAGTTTCTTCAAAACTTAAAACACATTCTAGAGAGAGTACGTAAATTTGCTAATGACAATCTATTAAAAGCTCAAAATAGGATGAAGACTCATTTTGACAAACGCAGCAAAATCAGGAAATTTAAACCAGGAGACTTCGTGTTGGCATATTTTCCGATCCCAGGTTCTCCATTGCAAAATAAATTTTCAGGACCCTACCGCATCAAGGAGTGCAGAAATAACCACAACTACGTTCTTGAGACTCCAGATAGGCGGCGGAGGACCCAGTTGTGCCAGGTCAATCTTCTAAAGGAGTATAATAGTATTCCCCCGACTGTGCTAATAATCACTCTCCACCTTCAAAGATCCATACCTCCACAGTGAGACCTTCCCTGCTTCTCCTCCGGAAAGCACTGACACTGAGTCAGTGCCTTCCAACTCGTAAATCTTTAATGATCTTCCTAAATATTTACAAGACGGTAATAGTGCTCCTTTCATCAAAGTTCTTCAAGAACATTAGAAGATGTTCAGCGATGATCCCCAGGAGTATGACGTGGTTCAGCACGACATCCAGCTGGTTCCTGTTACCAGGCCGATTCGTCAACCCTTCTACCGTATCAGCCCATACAAAAAGAAAGTTATGCGTGCTGAAGTACAGTACCTTCTGGATCATGGGCTGGCCACCCCTTGTGAGTCCCCTTGTGCCTCACCCTGCATCTTGGTGCCGAAACCGCACGGTAAAGTACGCCTTTGTACTGATTATAGGAAACTAAACCTTGTGACCGTCAAGGATGCTTATCCTTTACCACGTATAGATGATATCCTTGACACAGTAGGTAATGCCAATTATTTATCCCAAATTGATTTGTTAAATGGCTATTACCAAATCAGCCTGACAGAGCGAGCTAAGGAAATATCTGCCTTCACCACTCCTTTTGGCCTGTACAAATATGAACTCCTTCCTTTTGGACTGTGTAACGCCCCGGCCACCTTCCAGCGAGCTGTCAACCGCGTCATCTACGGCCTAGATCACACCTACGCCTATTTGGACGACATCGTTGTGGCAACTAACACCTGGAGCTAACATCTGCTCCAGCTGCAACGATTGTTCTCCAAGCTCCTCACAGCCGGCCTTACCATCAACTTGGGCAAGTCCACCTTTGCCACAGATATTATGAAGCCCTTCATCATCAATGTTGACGCCAGTGGTACCGGCATCGGGGGCGTCCTAATCCAACAATAAAGAGCCACAGAGGTTCTTCCTGTTAGCTACTACATCTACAAGTTGAAGCCCCATCAAACGAACTACAGCACTATAGAAAAGGAACTCCTCTCCATCGTCCTGATTCTGCAACATTTCGAACCTTACCTACAGGGAAATCGATCTATCACCATCTACTTGGACCACAATCCCCTAAGGTTCCTACAACAGGCCCAATTCAGCAATGAACGTCTTCTACGCTGGGCTCTGTACTTGCATAATTTTAATCTGGCGATCTTCTACATCAAACGTTCGGACAACATCATAGCCGACGCCCTCTCCAGAGTATACGAGGTGGAGACAACTACTCCTACCTCTACACCAGCCACTGAAGTAACTTAACCCGTAAGAGGAGGCTTCGGGGAAGAGCTGTTACGATAATCTCCGTTAAGAGAGATTTGGCCTGCTCTTTCCTATCATTATGTTACTTCAGTACATCTACAACATCTCTATACTACAAGCAAGTGTGATATGTATTGAGTCAGATACGTTTTGCCAGGCCAAAACGTTTCATCGCACTTGCTCTCCACCTCCCCCCTGTTGTAATCCACAAGTTAGGAGGGATTATTAGCTAGAGGATCATTACTACAACACTTAACGAATGATGATTGGAAGTACATGTTAAGTAGACAGACTATGGATCACATATCTAAGAAAGGTCAAGGGATTAAGACCGCAGCTGCTTAGCCAAATTAATAATTCCTGGAAAGAGGACTCAGGCTTCTAGGGATAAGGTTAATCGGATTATACCTTCCTTGAGAGGCGTGGTGAAATGGTTGAGGCCATGGCTGGCTAAAGTCAGTCTGATTGTGGGAGTTGAACTGAGAAGTCCTCTGGATCTCCGTTGTGGCAGCAGCGAAGTGTAGCAGACAGCTATGCGAGAACCTGATGTGATCTTAGTGACGAAGTTAAGTCTGTAGTATGTGAGTATTGGTTGAAAGACTAACCGCGTGTGGAGCGTTGTAGTAATCATTCCGTATTAGGGACTTAGGCGGAAGTTATGAGTGCAAGTGGTGACCACAGAGGTCAAGTGGTTTATGGGTATTGGAAGTGTATTTACCTAATAGAGTATGTTAATATGTTATTATTTGTCAGAGTCTATTCTTTGTAATTAAATGACAAAACCCGACGGCCTTTAAATGCCTTCCATATGTTCACTCATTGTGTTCCAGTACAAACCTTGTGGTACGCCTCAAGGGTCTGGTGTGTGTAGGAGTACACAGTGGTAGTAACGGTTGCTGAGGCAAGGTGTTATGTGTTGTGTAATCGCTGTGTTCGGAATGAACCGGGGTTCAGCGTCACAACATATTTGGTGGCAGCGCAAACAGGTTTTGGAACACTTTGAGAGATGAAGGAAGTGTGTTATTGGTTTAGTTGGTGAGGGAATGTTCGGGAATTGGTAGACGTCGGGATGTGTTCAGGACAGTGGATATTGGAGTGAGGAAGGGAAGGGTCAGGTGAGACCAGGTGAGAGGAATTAGTTAATTAAAGGGACTAGGCCATTGTGGGGCACATGTGGGGTTTATTTATTTTTTTCCAGATTCCCGCAACGAAAGACGGCTAGGATGCAAGTCTGGATCACTGAATCATCGGGATCTAAAACAAGTACAGTGTTCGTAGTACGGATTATACAGAGTGGCAAGTGAAATTAGCCCGGGTGAATGTTGGCCATGTGCAGGCCAAGCGATGGGTGGGCCAAGCGAGCCATACCTTGGAGCTTGTTATATATCGTCGGTATGGTGGAAATAGTGAGAAACCGTTGCTAAGGACAAATCAAGCGTGAAAACTACTTAATTTGAAGTTAATTAAATTTCATGTAAAGTGTAAATCGAATATTTTAAGGATAATGAAATATTGCCTAAAGTACTGCGCGAGTTCCGGCGTTGTCAGACGTAGATACAGAAAATAGGCGCAGTGAATTGTGAACGCATAGCGAGCGATGCGTAATTTGCCGTCTGGGGTTCGACGTCTAGTGTACCGTTAAAAGGTCCATGGAGATTTTTTGTGGGTACAGGTAGCATTATGGAGATGTTTCCGTGGGACACGGGGTGCGTGTCCCGTTGGTGGGGGGTGTGTGGCGTCGAGAGGTGGCGACGCAGTGTGTATTGGCGTTTGGATGCCAAGTGTAGTGCATGGTTGTGTATTGGCGGTTGTACGCCGGGGTGTGCAATGTAATGCACGTGTAGTGGCTAATTAAACGCCAGCATAATGCATAGTATTTACTGTAGTGAATTGTGCATGTTTTGACTGTTGATATTATGTATGTAGTATAGTGCATGACATTGTTGGCATTGTAGCGCCAAGGTATAGCATGTGTAGCATTACTGGGTATTGTAACACCGGGTGTATTGTAGACATTTGCGTTGAAGTATGTTAACGCAGGTGGTAGTGTGTGGCGGGTGGCCACTACACAAGATATTATACCTGACGAGTGTGGGCCAGGTAATTAATGGATTACCAGAGAAAAGGGACAGTGTGTGTTGCGTTTGGTGATGTCTCGTGGTGTTTTGATGCGCTCTGGCGCAAGGTATATACCTGTGGTGGTGATGGTGTTGAGGGCGTTGGAGACGCTGTGTGTGGTGGTGAGGGCGATGGAGACGCCGTGTGTGGTGGTGAGGGCGTTGGGGACGCCGTGTGTGGTGGTGAGGGCGTTGGGGACGCCGTGTGTGGTGGTGAGGGCGTTGGGGACGCCGTGTGTGGTGGTGAGGGCGTTGGGGACGCCGAGTGTTGTGTTGATGGCGCTGGGGACGCCGTGTGTGGTGTTGAGGGCGTTGGGGACGCCGTGTGTGGTGTTGATAGCGTTGGGGACGCCGTGTGTTGTGTTGATGGCGTTAGGGACGCCGGGTGTTGTGTTGATGGCGTTAGGGACGCCGGGTGTTGTGCTGATGGCGTTAGAGACGCCGGGTGTTGTGTTGATGGCGTTAGGGACGTCGGGTGTTGTGTTGATGGCGTTAGGGACGCCGGGTGTTGTGTTGATGGCGTTGGGTAAGCCGGGGGTTGATGGCGTTGGGGACGCCATTGGGTGGTGTAGTGTAGTGGTGTTTGGACGCCTGGTATGGAGTGTGGTGTTGTGGAGTACATGGTGGCGCAGGGGCGCCAGGTAGTGGTCGGTAAGGTGAGTATCGGTGTAATGAGGTCAGGACGCAGAGCCTGGCTGTTGAGAGACGTGGTGTTATAATGAGGTCATAAGTGGTTGGGTTGACCAGAGGAGATGGTGTGTCGGAGTGGGTAAGTCGTATGGATAAGATGCAATGTGGATAATTGCAGGAGTTGGTGGCTGCAGTAGGCGAGCCAAGTCGATATATCTAGCAAGACTCATAAAAGACTAATAAAATTTCATTATTTTCATTAAAATTGTCATTAATTAAGTCGGAATGGGTAAGTCTTATGGATAAGATTACAAGGTAGAATTTCAAAATTTCAGGTGTTGGTGGTTGCAGTGGACGAGCCAAGTACATACATTAATTTCTCATTAATTAAGTTGTTACAGGAATCTCGCTAGAAGCGAGCCAGTGGCAGTATGGTACTTTAGTGACATTAGTTGTGGAATTATTTTAATGAGGTATTTATTGTGATAATGTATGTGTATGTATATACTGTATATTACCTCATCGGCACCATTACTGAGTGTTAGGCTTGAGAAGGTCCCCCAGGATCATGTCACAGAGCTTCAGGTAGAGTAGAAGGGAAGCCATGAGGCTACACTCAGTAATTCTAGAAAAAAAGGGATGATGAAGTGAAGCCAACGTGACGTTATAGGCGAAATTCGCCCCTGACATCAAAGCAGGGATAAGGGCCAGCTGCAATGGCTTTGCAGCTGCGCTCAGGCTATATACGGGGAGAGAGTAAGGAGCCGAGGGGGGTGTCATGTAATAGTGGGATCGAGCCAGGGGGGCTCCGAGAGAATATTTTGCAGGTACAGCGGTCGGGAAGGTGTGAATACAGGTGGACACACTCTGGGCAGATGGGCCTAGAGTAATGTGCTACAGCTGTGGTGAGCACAGCAAGGAAGGATGACCAGAGAGCTGTGAGGTATCTACAGCGTTCTGGGGTTGGTGCCCTGGAACAAGACGGCAGCATAGACCCGAGGGGACATGACCCTGGGATAGGAATCTCCGTTGCTCTGGAGGCCAGGATCACGTTAGCTCAGAGCAACGATGGGACATTGACAACATTCACCAGGCTGGACAGCCCGGATTTTGTCTGGGTCATGGAGGATCTATGACCTAGCAACAATGGGACACGAAGACAAGAGAAGTGATGCTGCCAATTGTGGAGGAGGCCAGTGAAACATTGTGTCATCATTGTAAGCCCTTATGTCAACAGTACAGGGCAAGATGTTAAATTGTTATTAACTTGTTACTAAGGATGAAGAACCTTAGATATATGTGTTGTGTATATATTAATGACTAGTGTCATTTCTGTTTAAGTGCCAGCATTCTGGTCCATGTAATTTTATGGTTATGTTTGTATGTAATTATATGTCAGCAGTTTAGGTATATGTGCATTGTTGGAGATGGGAAAAATTATTACAGACTATTTTACCTATGCTGTGATGTGAATATAATGTATATGTTGTAGAAGTGTTGTGAGTCATGTCGGGGAACTTTTTAATTTAGTTCATCGTGTACATGATGAACTTATTGGATGGATTTTTAGTTGTACATATATGGTGGGTGCATCCTCCAGGTCCTTGCACCAATGGAACCTTTGCAATGATGCATATGGGGACATATGTGTGTTTAAGGAGGGGAGTGGTGTTGTAATCCGCAAGTTAGGAGGGATTATTAGCTAGAGGATCATTACTACAACACTTAACGAATGATGATTGGAAGTACATGTTAAGTAGACAGACTATGGATCACATATCTAAGAAAGGTCAAGGGATTAAGACCGCAGCTGCTTAGCCAAATTAATAATTCCTGGAAAGAGGACTCAGGCTTCTAGGGATAAGGTTAATCGGATTATACCTTCCTTGAGAGGCGTGGTGAAATGTTTGAGGCCATGGCTGGCTAAAGTCAGTCTGATTGTGGGAGTTGAACTGAGAAGTCCTCTGGATCTCCGTTGTGGCAGCAGCGAAGTGTAGCAGACAGCTATGCGAGAACCTGATGTGATCTTAGTGACGAAGTTAAGTCTGCAGTATGTGAGTATTGGTTGAAAGACTAACCGGGTGTGGAGCGTTGTAGTAATCATTCCGTATTAGGGACTTAGGCGGAAGTTACGAGTGCAAGTGGTGACCACAGAGGTCAAGTGGTTTATGGGTATTGGAAGTGTATTTACTTAATAGAGTATGTTAATATGTTATTATTTGTCAGAGTCTATTCTTTGTAATTAAGTGACAAAACCCGACGGCCTTTAAATACCTTCCATATGTTCACTCATTGTGTTCCAGTACAAACCTAGTGGTACGCCTCAAGGGTCTGGTGTGTGTAGGAGTACACGGTGGTAGTAACGGTTGCTGAGGCAAGGTGTTATGTGTTGTGTAATCGCTGTGTTCGGAATGAACCGGGGTTCAGCGTCACGACACCCCTCCCCCTTCGTTGATCACCAAACCACCACTTCAAGCCAGCCCGCTTCTGATTGGTGAATTGACATCTGCACTTCTGCACTTCAGCGCCATCTACATACCCGATGACGGAGCATGCACCAGCTATTGGATTCAGAATATCCTTGTGCTCTAAAGCTGACACAACTATTTGATAAATGCTCTGTTTATTGATGGATGTTTTCAGCAAGCACTTTATTCTCAGCACCTTTTAATTCATTTTT